>NW_024609832.1:1280000-1320000 GCF_018296145.1 Oncorhynchus tshawytscha
TGTGAGATAACAGTAATATAGATGTCTCCAGCGTGAAGGAGGGGAGGGATTAAGCCTTCACCAGAACATCAGATACAACGCAAGGGACGATGGGATAGATATCTATCCACCACTGGATATCTGGTCTCTCCTATCCCACGTCTCTCTCTGCTTGGTTACACTTAGTATTACACTCCAGACTGAGAGAATACAGTATTAACTTTAATACTTATAGGTAATGACATATTTCTTACCAGTTAACACTGATTTACTAGGCTCTTATGTTTCTTCTCACGTGATAATTCTGGTCAATAATACAATTTAGGCCGGATTTCAATCCGACTGTGGGTTGTCGACAATACGGCTTTTAAAGGCAGCGTTCGCGGAGATCCCATTCACAGTCAATGCTGCATGCTGTATTTGGGTGCTCAATCAGAAATGACCTAAACGCCGCATTGTTGACAACCTCCGATTGGATGGTCGTTTTCTCTTCTCAGTGTTCACGCAGAAACATAAACGTACCATACAAATAACATCTTCGAATGCTTTTTTCAGGTAGTATCACAATAGCAGGAAGACTCCCCTTAGCAGGTAGCTGATTAAATGCTCAGAATAAGACGTGTGTGCATGCCAGTTCGTCATTGTAAATAAGACACCGTTGTTTATTTGCCAACCTGATTAAATAAAGGTTCAATAAAAATCAAAAGTAAATACATGTGTAGGAAGTGAATAGAAATACTAAGGGCCGGCACCAGGCATAAACGACATAGTCACTGTCTCAAATTACTGGGGAGTTACAATAATGGAATACACAAGGTGCGATTTTGGAATTTGGTTCTGCATCAGTCACTGACGTCACTCATTTAGCATGTCAACTAACAATTTTTGGATTGGTAAGTTAGTCTAGCCAGCTATCTAAACTTAGTAGTAATCAATGCCGAATACCGACCGGGCATGCAGGGCCGGTGCCCAGGGGCCCTGAATTCCAGGGGCCCCCCCATTGATTTTGTTAGTCCCTCTCACTCAGATATCATTAACATTGGAGTAAGTCTTGTCAAAATGTGTAGAATTGCAGGAAATTAGCTTTCAAACAGCAAAGATTTATCTCCACCCCATGGCAAAATGGGTAGAATTGCATGAAATTTGTTATAAAATTGCAACATTTTCTCTCCGTCCCATTGCAACATGTGTAGAATTGCAGGACTTTAAAAACGTAATTTTTTTTCTCCACCGTCTAGAGGGGGTTCACAATTTTTTTTTGTTTAGGGCCCCCAAATGTCTGGAAATATTACATATTGCAATAGTATAACATTTAAATCTAAAAAAACATGAGCTGAGCTTTCCACCAGACTCTGATGTGTCTGGCAAAAGTAGGATTGAAAGATCCATGACATTCACCCCTTCATCCATCCATCCCTCTGTTCCTCCTTCCCTCCATACTCCGTCCTTCACCCTCCAACCTTGAATTTCTCACCAGTGTTTGAGGTGTCATTTCACCAAATCCAGACCTTCCTTTCACACACACACACACACACACACACACACACACACACACACACACACACGCACACACACACACACACACACACTCATCTCTCTTTGACTGACACCTTACCTGCCAAGGTGCGGTACCTGATAACACATAACAAACCGTCAGTTTAACCCTGTATAATATACATCATTACACATTCCATATTTATATTTGAACATAAATGGGTTGTATTTTCTAAGATGGTGGAATGATCATTTCACTCACCGTTTTACTGTAATAGCTAAACTAAACTATCCTATATATTTTCCGCGTCTCCATTTTCCATTATCATTTCATTTTCCATTAACATTTCAAGACCTACTAATTTATATCTTCTATTTATTTTATTTAACTTTTATTTACTGTAGTCGAGTCAGATGAGAAACATTTTATTCACAAGACACCTGGTGACCTAGTGGTCTTCATTAACTAAATACTGTATATAATACAACCACCAAACAATGTATTAATCATGAACTAACTATGGGGTAATAGTTTGTAAGCAGTTTATGATGAGGTTAAATTAGAGCAGGGTTTAAATTCAGTGTCACCACGGTCTTTATACAGACTCAGCGCCTCGCTGACATTCCGCTAAAACCACAAGTCAACTCCAGCTGTCCAACCCTGAATATTTCCCTCTGATAAACGACCATGGAGCGTGTGTGTGTGTGTGTGTGTGTGTGTGTGTGTGTGTGTGTGTGTGTGTGTGTGTGTGTGTGTGTGTGTGTGTGTGTGTGTGTGTGTGTGTGTGTGTGTGTGTGTGTGTGTGTGTGTGTGTGTGTGTGTGTGTGTGTGTGTGTGTGTGTGTGTGTGTGTGTGTGTGTGTGTGTGTGTACTAAGGCAGGCGCCAGTGAACACGTGGAATTCTCAGCTTTCGATCCCCACTAATCGTCGTTGGAACAAAGTTGATTTTAGCTCCATCTTTATTCATCTGTCTCTGGCTTCTTGGTTTCACACACAGTTTGGTTTCTTAAGAAATCAATAATGGGGTTAGTGTGTGTTTGCGTGAAATAGAATATAATACAATGGGCGCCGGAGGAGATGGCTCCGAACCAATTGTGCTATTGTGTGTTTTTTTCATGTTAATTGTAACTTATTTGGTACACAATGTTTGTGCCACTGTCTCTTAACTTTTGGATAGCAGCCTCAAGGTTTTGCTCGCCTGAGGTGGAGTATCTCATGATAAACTGTAGACCACACTATTTACCAGGAGTTGAGGAGTACACCACATCAGTCACTGGCTTCATCAATAAGTGATGACATCGTCTCCACAGTGACCGTATGTACATACCCCAACAAGAAGCCATGGATTACAGGTAACATCTGCACTGAGCGAAAGGGTAGAGCTGCTGCTTTCAAGGAGTGGGACTCTAACCAGGACGCTTATAAGAAATCCCACTATAACCTCAGACAAGTCATCAAACAGGCAAAATGTCAATACAGGACTAAGTTTGGATCATACTACAACGTCTCCGATGCTCGTCGGATGTGGCAGGGCTTGCAAACTATTACGGACTACAAAGGGAAGCACAGCCGTGAGCTGCCCAGTGACACGAGCCTACCAGATGAGCTAAATTACTTTTATGCTCGCTTCAAGGCAAGAAACACTGAAGCATGCATGAGAGCACCAGCTGTTCCGGACGACTGTGATCACGCTCTCCATAGCCGATGTGAGTAAGACCTTTAAACAGGTCAACATTCACAAGGCCACAGGGCCAGACGGATTACCAGGACGTCTACTCCGAGCATGCGCTGACCAACTGGCAAATGTCTTCACTGACATTTTCAAACTGTCCCTGACCGAGTTGGTAATACCAACATGTTTCAAGCAGACCACCATAGTCCCTGTGCCCAAGAATACCAAGGTAACCTGCCTAAATGGCTAGCGACCCGTAACACTCATATCTGTAGCCATGAAGTGCTTTGAACGGCTGGTCATGGCTCACATCAACACCATTATCTCAGAAACCCTAGACCCACTTCAATTTGCACACCACCCCAACAGATCCACAGATGACACAATCTCTATTGCACTCCACAATGCCCTTTCACACCAAGACAAAATAACACCTACATGAGAATGCTATTCATTGACTACAGCTCAGCGTTCAACACCATAGTGCCCTCAAAGCTCAATACTAAGCTAAGGACCCTGGGAATAAACACCTCCCCCTGCAACTGGATCCTTGACTTCCTGACAGACCGCCCCCAGGTGGTAAGGATAGGCAACAACACATCTGCCAAGCTGATCCTCAACACGGGGGCACCTCAGGGGTACGTGCTCAGTCCCCTCCTGTATTCATGACTGCATGGCCAAACATGACTTCAACACCATCATTAAGGTTGCTGACAACACAACAGTGGTAGGCCTGATCACAGACAATGATGAGACAGCCTATAGGGAGGAGGTCAGAGACCTGGCAGTTTGGTGCCAGGATAACAACCTCTCCCTCAACGTGATCAAGACAAAGGAGATGATTGTGGACTACAGGAAAAGGAGGGCACACCCTCATTCTCATCGACAGGGCAGTAGTGGAGCAGGTTGTGAGCTTTAAGTTCCTTGGTGTTCACATTACCAATGAACTATCATGGTCCAAACACACCAAGACAGTTGTGAAGAGGGCACTACAACACCTATTCCCCCTTAGGATACTGAAAAGATTTGACATGGGTCCTCAGATCCTCAAAACGTTCTACAGCTGCACCATCGAGTTCATTCTGACTGGTTGCAGTTTGAGAAACAGTTGCCTCTCAAGTCCTCAACTGGCAGCTTCATTAAATAGTACCAGTCTCAATGTCAACAGTGAAGAGGTGACTCCGGGATGCTGGCCTTCTGGGCAGATTTCCTCTGTCCATTGTCTGTGTTCTTTTGCCCATCTTAATCTTTTCTTTTTACTGGCCAGTCTGAGAGATGGCTTTTTCTTTGCAACTCTGCCTAGAAGACCTGCATCTCAAAGTCACCTCTTCACTGTTGATGTTGAGACTGGTGTTTTAGTGGGTACTATTTAATGAAGCTGCCAGTTGAGAAATTGTGAGGCGTCTGTTTCTCAAACTAGACACTCTAATGTACTTGTCCTCTTGCTCAGTTGTGCACCGGGGCCTCCCACTCCTCTCTATTCTGGTTGGAGCCAGTTTGCACTGTTCTGTGAAGGGAGTAGTACACAGGATTGTATGAGATCTTCACTTTCTTTGCAATTTCTCACATGGAATAGCCTTCATTTCTCAGAACAAGAATAGACTGACAAGTTTCAGAAGAAAGCTCTTGTTCTGGCCATTTTGAGTCTGTAAATGAAGCCACAAATGCTGATGCTCCAGATACTCAACTTGCTTCTTTAATCAGCACAACAGTTTTCAGCTGTGTTATCATAATTCAAAATGGTTTTCTAATAATGAATTAGCCTTTTAAAATTATAAACTTGGATTAGCTAACACAACATGCCATTGGAACGCAGGAGTGATGGTTGCTGATAATGGGCCTCTGTTTGTCTATGTAGATATTCCATTAAAAGTCAGCTGCTTCTAGCTACATTAGTCATTTACAACATTCATTTCTACACCGTATTTCTGATCAATTTTATGTTATTTAAATGGACAAAAAATAGCTTTTCTTTCAAAAACAATGACATTTCTAAGTGACCCCAAACATTTGAATGGTAGTGTACATATTATCTCAATTACCTCAACAAACTTGTGCTCCCCCACGTTGACTCTGTACCGGTACCCACTGTATATAGCTTCACTACTGTTATTTTATTGTTGCTCTTTCATTTTTTGTTATTTGTATAATTTATTTTTTTCTTCTTCTTTTTCTTCCTTTTTTAATTAAATGTAATTGTATTGTATTTCTTATAATTGTGTCTTTTTTTATATTATTCTATTTTTTTTTTAAATCTATTTTTTTAAACTTTATTTTAGTAAATAGTTTCTTCACACTTATTTTTCTTAAAACAGCCTTGTTGGTTAAGGGCTTGTAAGTAAGCATTTCATGAATAAAATACAATGGAATAGAATAGAGTGGAATAGAATAGAATGGAATAGACTAGATTGGAATAGACTAGATTGGAATTTAATAGAATAGAATAGATTGGAATAGAATAGAATATAATGGAATATAATATGTTGGAATAGAATAGATTGGAATAGAATAGAATAGATTCGGAATATAATGGATTGGAATAGAATGATTGGAATAGAATAGAATGGAATAGAATAGAATGGAATAGAACAGAATGGAATAGAATAGATTGAAATGGAATAGAATAGATTGAAATTTAATCAAATTGAATGGAATAGAATAGAACGGAATGGAATATAATAGAATATAATAGATTGGAATATAATAGAATATACTAGATATGAATAGAATAGAATATTGCTCATACGTTAGGGTTGTGAGAACAAGAGACCACATGCATACTGCTATAGTACATGTAGTTCTAGATACAAAGTAGATGTAATTATAGATACTATAGTAGATGTAGTTGCAGATACTGTAGTATATGTAGTTGTAGATACTTTAGTACATGTAGTGTTGATGGAGATACTATAGTACGTGTAGTTGTAGATACTGTAGTACATGTGATTTAGTTGTAGATACTATAGTATATGTAGTTGTAGATACTACAGTACGTGTAGTTGTAGATACTATAGTAGATGTAGTTGTAGATACTATAGTAGATGTAGTTGTAGATACTATAGTACATGTAGTTCTAAATATTGTAGTACATGTAGTTCTAGATACTATAGTACATGCAGTTGTAGATGCAGTATGTTTAGTTCTAGATACTATAGTAGATGTAGTTGTAGATACTATAGTAGATGTAGTAGATACTATAGTACATGTAGTTCTAGATACTATAGTACATGTAGTTTTAGATGCAGTACATGTAGTTCTAGATACTATAGTACATGGTGTTCTAGATGCAGTACATTTAGTTCTAGATACTATAGTACATGGTGTTCTAGATACTACAGTACATGTAGTTGTAGATACAGTACATGTAGTTGTAGATACTATAGTACATGTAGTTGTAGATACTATAGTACATGTACTGTAGTTCTAGATACTATAGTACATGTAGTTCTAGATACTATAGTACATGTAGTTATAGATACTATAGTACATGTAGTTGTAGATGCAGTACATGTAGTTCAAGATAGATGTTAGATGCTTTTTCATCAATTGATTATTCAGTTATTGTAAACCCTTTATTCACAACATATTCAAGCAGTAAGGCACAATTAAGAGACCATGCAATATTGTGAATAAAGTCCCAGGTAAAGGGAGTTGTTCGGCCCAACTCACAGTGAATTAGAAAAAGCTCCAGTGCGATAATCAGCGCACTGTATGAAATTCAAAAAGTATAATTCTCATGGAATTGATTTGTTTAAGATCATGAAATGTGTGTCAGGCTAAATCAGATGTGTATATCATGAATACAGTAAGAATGCTGTGGCATTTAGTCTGGTGCAAAACACATGGAGATCTGCTGCTGCTCTGCCTCTCTAAATGTGTTCAGTATGTCCCCTATATCATCAGTGACACACCAGTGACATGGCATAAATCAACCATGACTTTGTCACGTCCCAAATATGTGCTGTGTAGGCATCTGTGTCCTCTGCATTTCCTGGCCTCCCCTTTAAAGGCCTAGTGCAGTCAAAAACGTGATTTCTCTGTGTTTTACACACATTTCCAAACTAAGAGGTTGGAATAATAGTGGGAAATTTATGGAGTTTTGGCCAGACTGGTGACATCAAATTAGTTAATAGATCAATAAGAGAGTTCCAAACCTCTCTGCCGATAACAGCTGGTTTTCCCATCACCACTCAGGCCACTCCCAAACAAGCTTAGCAAAATTCTTGCTTGAGAAACGGCTCTTTGCTAAGAAGCTATTTATGTTTATTTTTGAGCATTTTAATTTAAAACAATCAGTATGTTACTTAATTGTTACCCAGAAATGATTTGATATTGAGATCAAAATGACTGCATTGGACCGCCACTTTTAGTGAATACACTTATGCTGGCCCCCTCTCCTCTCTCAATGTCCAGCTATGGTGAAATTCACAGACTGAGCAATCGTCTCACTTTCTCTACCTCCATCCTTCTCTCGATATCTTCATCTCTCCCCCTCCCCTATATCCGTCCATATCTCTCTCGTTCTTTTATTCCCTTTCTCCTTCTCTCTCCCTCCAGCCCCCCCATCTCTCTCTCTCTCTCTCTCTCTCTCCATCTAGCTATCTATCGCTACTCTCTAAGCTGTTGAGACCCCGCCGGGCTTGTGGAGGTCACGATGGCTTCATCAAGTGACCCCCATATCACACATAGACACAGACACAGACACACACACAGCCCCCATACTGGCTGATGGCCTTTCCTCTTCTCTGATCCATATTTCAGAGGCTGCATCAGTGGGGCTCTAAGGGGCTAAGCCGGGATGAAACGCAGGGAGGGAGAGTGGAGAGCACAGCCAAGGAAATAGGCCTTTACAGTTAAGCAAACTGAGGTCCACATTTGCAATTTTATAAGTACCAAGGCAGTCGCATTGTAGAAATAATGTCATGCAGACCCTTACAGAAAAACCACATGATTTCACATGTTGAAAATCACATGATCATGTGAAGATGAGTTCTTGAAACACTTCACATGTGATCCCGTTTTTACATGTGTAGTTTCATGTTATCACATGAAACTTTGCTTTCCATGTTGTCACATTATCACATTAACTTCACATAAGATCACATGTGATCACATGAAAACGTGTTTTTGGAACACCATGTGATCACATGTGAAATTCAGTTTTCTTAGTTGTCTCGTTTTTTTCACAGAATCCCTTACCGATTACCTACCTGCATGACAAACAAAGCCAGCTGAAGTCGAGGGTTTGGGTTACATTAGGTTCAATGCTGCACATTGGCCATGGTCTATGGAATATCATCATTGTTGGAATTCATACAACACGGAAAACGGTATATTTGATTATATTTGATGACTGTTGACAGACCTAGGCGACTGAATGAAGAGAATAAAAATAAATCAAAGTCCATGACCACGATTGAGTTTATTTCTCAAAAATATATCCTTTAAACAAATTATTTACATGTCGATAACTTTTTCATAGAAAATAAAACAGAAAAGAAAAATGCACAGCAAAGACAAACATTGCGAGTATAAATGGCAATACGGAAAATGTGTGTGATCAAAAACACAGGCCTATTGGCTATGAATCTTGTCTCGCATCATATAGGCCTACTGTTTCAAAGTCTGACGAGTTGAAATATTACGTTTCACTCACAAAAATATTAGACTATTCGATAAATTGTTCTTCGTTAAATAAGTTTTCCAGATTATTATCCAATGATAACTCTTCACTGTTCATATTGTGGAAATTGTCGAGAGGGCCCGCTGCGCCGTTCCGTGGTGAGATCTTTTGATGAAGAGAAGAGAAAATAAAATACAAACGTCAGAAAATGTAAATGAGTATGACATTGAATAATTCATTTCCTATAATTATATTGCTATCAGGCCTATTTCATATCCTCCCTCAACATATGTGTATTCACTGGCAAGGCGTGAATAAATTGAGGGTATATTTAAATTGCGTGAACGATGATAAGTCAATGGCGCCGGTTCCAACCCTGATGGCCATATTAAACGGTATCTAGTGAGCCGTTGAAATCCGTTAAAGTAGACGATTAGATCTCTTCAGATGATTTATGAGCTCTAGCTGTGACAGGCCAGTCGGTCAGGTGAAACCGCCTTTACCGATGGGTTAAAAGGTTAATTTACCGGATGATTAAAATAGATGGCACATGACATAATGTCACGGTGAGGTTTGAAATATCGTACCTGTCAGTAATCAGCTGGAAGGGAGACTTCGGCGAGCCAGACCTGCGAATATTCACGTCATCTGTAAACAGATAAACATTCAGAAAAATCAGTAAAATAATCAATAGGCTTTCCTTAGTAGGCCAAATTGGAATTAGGCTAAGTCTGTTTTTAATACAATAGTATTTGAGTGATGTAACTCTAACTGGTTCGAAATGAATGTAGGCCTGTTGTTTGTTAGGAGATGATACAATTGATACAATTGCAGTTTTCAGAAATATCATAATAAATACACGACATGAATTGAAGTGTTAGATCAAAACGGTGTGCCATATTTGGAAAGGGATATTTGAAAAGCGGAAGCAAAACACAGGGCTGAATTCATGAGACTGTTATTCATTTCCAAGCAGAATAAAACTAGCCTATAATCATAATCATAAACATATATAAGCCTAAACCTAGGCTACAGTACATGCCATCTCGCTTTGGACTGAAGCTCTCCAACGACTCATCTCCACTCTCCTCCTCTGTGCACGAAGCCCCTGAGGCCTGCGTCAACCGTGCGTCCTGATGGTTCAGCGCGCCATGGAGAGGCATGTGGTGTCCGGATGGGTTTGCTGCGCCGAGAAGCGACCTGACACCCAGCAGAGAGTTGGCGCTGAGGAACGCCGCGTTGGCCCAGTTGTGGAGCTGCTTCCCGATCTGGCATGTGTATATTCCATGACCCGGGAGTAGGGCCGGGTGGTGGGAGGGGATCGTGGCCTGGTGAGGAATCGAGACAGCCGGGGAAGGTTTGATGGAACTATCGGGGCTTGTGGCCGTCTCCGCCAGAGACCAGATTTTGGGTTTGTTCTGTGGGGGCCTCTGACACACCGGTGCATTGGGGGAAAGATCCACAGCGTTTTTACAAGCACCAACAGGAGCCTTAATGAGAGAAATAGGCCCCTCCATACTTCTGAGGGCCTTGACAGACATCGTCCTCTGGCTCTCCAAGCTACCAGAATCCGATGCGTCCCTGGCGGCCAGCTTCCCCTCTCCCTCCACTGCCCTCTGATCTCCTGGGTTCTCCTCGACTTTATCGATGTCGATACTTTCTAAATCGATCTCCTCCTCCTCTTCATCCTCGCTCCCGTGTTTTTCAGGCTCGTCCTCATTGTCGCTGCTGAAGATCCGTCCATCCCGGTCCTCCGCGCTGCGGCCCCACGTCACCTTGTTCTCCTTCTTCAGACGCCGGCGCGCGTTGGCGAACCACGTGGACACCTGAACAGGGGAAGGAATTCATTCATATACTTTATGGATCCTTTATTACAAATACTGATTATTAGGTTAATCAAGTTTAGTTTATCTTAAACTGGCAGAACCCATCAAAGTAGGCTGTTTTCTGATCAAATCATGTAGGCCTAGTAGACGGGAAATACTCCTGGCCTAAACCTTTATATACCCCATAGACCTTTATGTCTATATACCTGTGTGAGTGTCATCTTGGTGATGATGGCCAGCATGATCTTTTCTCCCTTGGTGGGGTACGGGTTCTTCTGGTGTTCCTGCAACCAGGCCTTCAGAGTGCTGGTGGTCTCCCTCGTAGCGGCCTTGGCTCGGTTCGGGTCGCCATAGCCATACTGGCCGTATGGGTAGAACCCTGCGCTGGCGTGGACAGCCAGACCTCCCGGGTGAGCTCCTGGGCTGTCCTTCAGATCGTACTGAGGGTTCTGGGGGATAGAGAGGGGAATCCTATGAAATGTTTGTCTCTCCAAAAATGTACTAGTTCCAGGCATATTCTTTATTTTATTTTGCTTTAATCAAACTTGTATTATATAAGCTATTGACTTTCCAGTTCAAAATAAGTTTACAGTATGCTGTGTATTATGACTGAATCGAACAAGTACTATTTTCACACTTTCATAATGTATAGGCTATCTTCGAAAATAATCAACGACAATATTAGGGTAAACTATTATGATTTCTAAGTTATGTAGAGTTTGTTTCTGACTATTTCACACAAGCACGATATCGCAAATTTCGGATAGGGTATAGCTTATAGATCATATTTTAATCGCTTCCCCGAACTTGACAAATTAGCTTTAATAATTCAACAACATTGACAGTAGGAATATATACATCAAACTTTAAATTTAATCAAATTGCAAATTGATTATGAGGGTTGATAATATTCTAAATAATGTAGCCTTCATAATGTCTCACATGTCTAATTGTTTGTTTATCCTAAATGTACTATTTCTGAAGCAACATCAAATGACTAAATAACTAGAACATTTCAACAATAGGCCTCGTGTAACTCTTCTTGTAAAAATAGGCTCGACTACCCAGTGAAAATATGCAAACACATTTGTATCAACTAGCATTAGCCTAAATGTAAACGTTTGGTATTGGGCCATCAATAATAAATCAGACCATTTCATTAACTATTTTTTGTCCTAATTTCAAGACCAGGCGTTTCAGTTTCGAAAAACATGATAGTTGACAGAACTTCAATTGAATAAAGGTCAAAATATAAAATAATTATCCTATTACTATCCCATAATATTAAACTTTCCAATCCAATATAGCCAATTCACTTGCATAAATTTAACCATCTTACACATTCCATAAACACATGAGAAACAACCACTTTCGAACGAAGTTTAAATTCTACATTCCAAGAAAACATCTCTCCTACCATTTGCGATATGAGGGCGAGGTCTGCACCGCTGTAGGGGAGAAACGCGCTGTAGTTCTGAGCCGCCCACGGGTTACCATACATCCCCAGCATCGAGCTAACAGCAGCGGCAGTAGCTGCCTGATTCACGCCGCCATCCGCGGCTCCATCCCGGCCTAAGCCGGCCAGGTCGCCCCCGTAAACCTCCTGGGAGCCACTTAGAAACTGGGAGTACCCCAGCTGCGAGAAAGACATGTCCGGAGAGAAAGGCTCAATAAATCTCTCTGTCTCTCTTCTGTGTCAAATGGGAGGAAAGGAAAATAGGAGGAATTCCCACTTTCCCAGAAAGATAAGGATGTCTAAATCACAAATCACGGTTAGTCACTAGTCAGCCAGTCAGTCAGTCAGTCAGACAGTCCCACTCCCCGACAGCGCGGCAAGCTCCAGTGATAGTGATGAGTTTAGAACTTGAGCGCCTAGTCAAGCCTTTCTCTCTCCCCGCAGGACTCTCTCTAGTGGAGCTGACGGGATGATTGGCAGGCTACTTAACAACCAAGCCCCTCCTTTGCCCGGGGCAAGAGATTAGTGCATTGGTTCGTTCGCTGGGTCGTGTGTGTGTGTGTGTGTGTGTGTGTGTGTGTGTGTGTGTGTGTGTGTGTGTGTGTGTGTGTGTGTGTGTGTGTGTGTGTGTGTGTGTGTGTGTGTGTGTGTGTGTGTCTAAGAGATGGAGAGATATCTCGTTCTCATAATCACCGTTCTGTCATTTTTGAATGGGTGCTCAAATAAGCAATGAAAAGAAACTACAGCAAAACAGCAAAAATCACAACAACAATAGTACCACTAATATTAATACTAAATAAAGACATGAAAATAAAATTAGGCTTAAACACAATAATAATGCATATATATATAATAGTTTGTATTATATAGCCTAATAAATACAATAAATAAATAATGTAGGCCTATAACAAAGGCATTTTTGCATTCATTTGAGCCTATTTTTGTATCTATTTCAAAACTTTTCTTAACTACTCTTATGGTGCATTATACTTTCTTACTACATTATAATTAAGATTAAATATATAAGTGGTCCTGTGAGACTGCGACATCGTAGAACCGCTCCAGAGGAGTATCGGCGACAGCATGGGCACCAGATGGCCAAGGGAAGCGTCGACTCGGCCGGCCACAGATACCGCGGAATGTCGGGGGATATCGACGGAAGTCACTAACGCATACTTTCAGATTAAAGATAAAGATAGAAGGGGCGAGAAAGAGGGAGATATAGATGGAGGGAAGAGATTGTGTAGATATGAGTCAGGAAGTCTGCATGGAAGGATGACAGATGTTGAGAGAGTTTGTAGTAAAATATATCTACCTATTTATAAGCAGAATATATCTATATAACAACATATGAGTTTGTGGTACTGTATATCAACACGTCAAATATTAGTCTATTTTCTACCGCAACTTTCCTAAATATAGGCTAATATTTAGACAAATATTTCGTGTTTTAGACAGATGTGACATTTTATTTATTTAGGAATGTGTTGATATTTGAGTGAAATTGCCAGCTGTACTAGCAGTAATCAACAAGGCATTTTAAATCACTTAATTGACAGTGCCAAGATTACGAAATTATACAAGAATTACATGCCTTGAGCAAATACTGGTTGAATCAAGTTGTTTCCACGTAATTTCAACCCAAAACATATATGTGATGACGGGTATGGTATGAAATATTCCAGCATTTTTACTTTTATTTCATATCTTTATTTTTAAAGTGCATCTCCGGTCTGCATTACACTCAAATAAGCTTGATCCCTTTAGTCAAAAAGAGATATCTACTCTAAAACCTGTATAAACACAGAGAGACACTGCTAATGAGGTTTAACACCCCCATACCCCATACCCCCTCTCCTCTGCCCCTTTGGAGGTGGACTCTATCAGATGTTAGTTTAGTAATTAGTGATCCTCTTAAACACAGATTCATCATTTCACGCTGGACTAGCTGATGAGGATGGCTGGGTATGGTGGGCTGGCTAGCTCTCTCCCCTCTCTCTCTCTCTCTCTCTCTCTCTCTCTCTCTCTCTCTCTCTCTCTCTCTCTCTCTCTCTCTCTCTCTCTCTCTCTCTCTCTCTCTCTCTCTCTCTCTCTCTTTCTCCCCACTCCCCTCTCCTCTCCTTTGCCCTCCCTCTCTTTTCTCTCTTCTCCTCTCCTGTCCTCTCCTCTCAGCCCTGTGCTGTGAAGCACTGAGAAGACCCTAATGATTTAATTACGGTGTTTAAAGCTCACTCTGAGCTGGCAAAACCATAGCTGACACACACACACACACACACAGTTTATTTCCAACCCTGGCACCCAGGGCTCGGCTCATGAATCTCAAAGCTGTTTTCTAAACACACATTATGACGAGCAGCGCTGGGGGTAGCAGTGTGTGTGTGTTTGTGTGATGGATGCTTAATCTCCATGGCATTTTAAATGGCATTCATGGAAAGTGGTTATATCCTCATTGCCAAGGTAAGTGGAGCCAGGGGAATCCATTCCAGCTCCATAAAAGAGCAATGTTAAAGACTCTCACCCACTGTCTCTCTCTCTCTCTCTCTCTCTCTCTCTCTCTCTCTCACTCTCTCTCTCTCTCTCTCTCTCTCTCTCTCTCTCTCTCTCTCTCTCTCTCTCTCTCTCTCTCTCTCTCTCTCTCTCTCTCTCTCTCTCCCTCTCTTCCTCTCTCCCCTCCCCCTCATCTCTCTCTCCATCTTTCCCTCTCTCATTCTCCTGTGTGTGAGTTCATCACTTCAAATTATATCCTCTATCATGACAGGGGGAGGAAATGAGACACATCCACCATCTAATAGGATAATCTCTCTCTCTCTCTCGCTCTCTCTCTCTCTCTCTCTCTCTCTCTCTCTCTCTCTCCCTCTCTCTCTCTCTCTCTGCCTTTGTAGCCTCCTGATTTCCATAGTGTCTCTATGGATAGTGAGTTAATGAATTCCTCTGAGCTGGAGAAAGCAGGGAGAACGATTTGGCGGTTTGGAAAAAGAGAGAGGGAGTGGGGGATAGAGAGAAGAGGAGGGGTATAGGAGAAAGGCTTTGAGCTATGCCATTCAACTTCACAGCCTCCCTCGGCCTGCTTGTGTATTCAGTGCGTGTGTTTGTGTGTGTGTGTGTGTGTGTGTGTGTGTGTGTGTACACGGAGCGCCCATCCAGGCCTTTTAACGTGAACCTGCTAAGACTACCAAATATTTATTCTGGCCCTGACCCTCTCTCTCTCTCTCTCACTCTCTCTTTCTCTCTCAATCTCTCTCTCAATCAATCTCTCTCTCTCTCAATCTCTCTCTCTCTCTCTCTCTCTCTCTCTCTCTCTCTCTCTCTCTCTCTCTCTCTCTCTGTACGTAGGCTGTGGCTCTAGGATCCTCAGGAGGCTGGTTGACTCTGTTTGACTCCCACTCCCTCCCATTACCCTGCACTCAGACAAAGGAATAATTTATAGTGAGGAAAACACACACACACACAGTTTTCCAATTTGACCTCTTACTTAGCTTAAACTCTGATGTAATTTCAGGGGCACTAAAACTGTAATCGCAGAACAGCCAGTTTGAAGATATAAGGTTATTCTCAATTTTACAGTCAACTAATTATCTACCTAGGGGAGAACAGTAGCATTAGGTCAGCAAGAGAATACTAAGTTGAATGATCCTCATCTGTTTCTCAGCCTGTCAGATAACTTGAGATAAGAAGCGACAGATTTCAGGTGTGATTTGATGATAAGAAGATGGGGTTATCTCTTATTAGATAAGAGCTCATCTCTTGGTCATAAAACAGTCCTCCACTTCCACCTATTGTTCCCTTAGTAGTGCTGCTACTGTTTCGATGAAAATACTGTACAAATAATCACAAACATCAATGAGGTAATAGTCATGGTAATATCACAGCACTGCATCACATTGTCATAACATTGGGTGTATTCCCTTTGGGATTAGTACTGTTAATACAATATTTCATGATCAACAATCCCTAGAGGGAGAGCAATAATGAAACGATTCCTCAAGGAAAAGCAATATGAACAAAATCTTATCTACTGCCGTTAACAGGGCTGAATGAGTACTGATCTGCTGTGTTTTAACAGTTGGTTGGTGAGACCCCAGAGGGAAAACAACACACAAAGACCCCTATCACTGCCAATTAGCGGGTGTGTCAGCATTTGTTGGCTAATAGGCTCTTTAGAAAGCCAACCGTCTATTATAGGACTCATTTACAGTAAGAGAGATCAGATAGAAATGATAACAAACCCTGCTGACCTCTGGGGAAAAGGTCAGTTTGTTACCCTGAAAACAAAATGGCCACCTTCTTCATTGATGTTATTCACCACAACCAAGTCAAAGTTTGACATCCTTTTTAATGGCTAACTGCCACTGCTAATGGCTGTAGGAGCTGATTAAATACAGCTCCATCATTCTGAAAAGAGAAGTGTGGTGAAAACGAAGATGTGGTACGCAATGGCTGACAAAACAGAAGAGAAGAGAACAGAGAGAAGGTGAGGTGGAACCTCCTGGTTGTTTGGAGAATGGCTTGGAAGGCGGTCTTTCTCACAGCCGAGGAGCTGATTGTTTTCTAACTGGATTATTAACTATTTTGTTACAGTAGGGATCACTTTAGTACTGCTGCTTATTAGGAGACATTAGCTTTGCTTTAATGGCCACACACACACACACACACACACACACACACACACACACACACACACACACACACACACACACACACACACACACACACACACACACACACACACACACACACGCACACACGCACACACGAACAAGCACACACATACACACGCACACACACACAGAGGCACGCACATGCTCACACGGTATATACTAACCTTCTTGGGACACACATTTCAGCCCTATTCAAAATCATATATTCTAACCCTAACCTTAGCCCTAACCCTTACATTAACCCGAAAACCTAACCTTAACCCTAACCCTAAACCTAACCCTAGCTCCTAACCCTAAACCTAACCCTAGCTCCTAACCCTAAAACTAACCCTAACTCCTAACCCTAAAACTAACCCTAGCTCCTAACCCGAACCCTAATTCTAACCCCAACACTAATTCTACCCTTAACCCTAAAACCCCTAGAAATAGACCTTATACAGAGGGAAACATGCACGCACACACACACACACACACGCGCACGCACACACACACACACACACACACACACACACACACACACACACACACACACACACACACACACACACACACACACACACACACACACAGTGCTTTAAAACGGAGCACTGATTGCTGTGTTCAGGGTTTTAAACCTCTCTCCTTTGTTGTTCCCAGTAGGAGGGGAATGAGGCCGATATAATGCTGTAAAAGACAATACTTTAAAGGAGGAGACCCAGGGCTGTGTGTGTGTGTGTGTGTGTGTGTGTGTGTGTGTGTGTGTGTGTGTGTGTGTGTGTGTGTGTGTGTGTGTGTGTGTGTGTGTGTGTGTGTGTGCGGGTGTGTGACGATGAAAAAGTGCCCTAAAGCAGAGGCTTTAAGCCTAAATGCAATAATGCTAACTTAAACCGGCACCTCGAAGAGACTTCCCAGTCTAAGCATTAGCACATCCACTTCCCTTCCAAACCCCTCTCCATTACCTATCCACTTACAATACAGCTGGTTTGAGAAGAAGAAGAAGAAGAAGAAGAAATGGTGTCAGGTAGCCTAGTGGTTGGGCCAGTAACCGAAAGGTAGCTGGTTCGAACCCCCAGCCGACTAAGTGAGAAAAAAACAGTCGTTGTGCCCTTGAGCAAGGCACTTAACCCTAATTACTCCTGTAAGATGCTCTGGATAAGAGCGTCTGCTAATTAACTCAAATCTAAAGAAGGTCTGAATGAGACTATCAAAAACAAAGTTTGTTTAAACTTCCATGCTTGGAAACAGTTAGTTTTGCTTTTTATATAACAATATATACATTTATAGATTCAAAATAGAAGTAAAAAAGTTCATACTAATCCACCATAAATCTGAGCTATTGTCACTGGTCTATACAGTATTCCTCATCTATTGAGCTAATATTCCCAATGTGGGTTGAATGAAGTGGCAGTCACCAGAGACCAAGGGGTAATGGCCAGTGTGCTTGCCCCAGCTTTGAGCCTCTGTTCAGGGGGAGGAACAAAGAGAGTATCCCTTACAGGTTTGACCCCCAGCTACCTCCTACACCCAGCCTTAAGGGCAAAGGTCAGATCTATAGGGTCCCTATAGACCAGTGTCTGAAACAGGACTTAATCAGCTATTAACTACTGATAAAGAGGGGGGAGAGAGAGAGAGAGAGAGAGAGAGAGAGAAAGAGAAAGAAAAATATGACATCAAATGTACGATAAACAGATTTAACTGTGCACTCTGTATGCAGCAATTCTTCATTTATCATGTGATTCTGCATACCAGAAAATAAAGTAGCATCAAACAGTCTCTGAATAGGCCAACTGAAGGGGAGGAACTAATGGCCTACTATCTGAGGCAGGATACATTAGACCATACTTCTATTATTCCACAGGCTTAGGAGCCAGAGCAGTCCCATATGGTTGTGCTTCCTGTTTTAAAGTTCTCATAACTTCCTGTTGGAGACTACAGGGCTCAAATCAAATCAAATCCAATTTTATTGGTCACATACACATGGTTAGCAGATGTTATTGTGAGTGTAGTGAAATGCTTATGCTTCTAGATTCAACAGTGCAGTAATATCTAACAGGTAGAACCTAATAAGTCCACAACAAAACACAGCAAAATATCTAACCAATTCCACAACAAAACCTAATACACACAATCTAGTAAAGGAATGGGATGAGAATGTATAAGTATAACATATATGGATGAGCAGTGACAGAGCTGCTAAGATGTAAAATATAGATAGTGAAGTATACAGTATATACTGTACATATGAGATGAGTAATGCAAGATATGTAAACATTATTAAAGTGGCATTATTAAAGTGACTAGGGTTCCATTTATTAAAGTGGCCAATGATATCAAGTCTGCAGGTAGGCAGACGCGTCTCTGAGTTAGTGATGGCTGTTTAACAGTCTGATGGCCTTGAGATAGAAGCTGTTTTTCAATCTCTCTGTCCCAGCTTTGATGCACCTGTACTGACCTTGCCTTCTGGATGGAAGTGGGGTGAACAGGTGGTTATTGTCCTTGATGATCTTTTTTGCCTTCCAGTGACATCGGGTGTTGTAGGTGTCCTGAAAGGGAGGTAGTTTGCCCCCGGTGATGCGTTGTTCAGACTGCACCACCATCTGCAGAGCCCAGCGGTTTTGGGCGGTGCAGTTGCCGTACCAGGCAGTGATACAGCCCGACAGGATACTCCCAATTGTGCACCTGTAAAGGTTAGTGAGGGTTTTCGGTGACAAGACCATTTTTTTCCGCCTCCTGAGGTTGAAGAGGCGCTGGTGCTCCTTCTTCACCACGCTGTCTGTGTGCGTGGACCATTTCAGTTTGTCCGTGATGTGTATGGCAAGGAACTTAAAACTTACTACACTCTCCACTACTGTCCCGTCGATGTGGATAGGGGGGTGCTCCCTCTGCTGTTTCCTGAAGTCCACGATCATCTCTTTTGTTTTGCTGACATTGAGTGAGAGGTTATTTTCCTGACACCACACTCCGAGGGCCCTCACCTCCTCCCTAGAGGCTGTCTCGTCGTTGTTGGTAATCAAGCCTACCACTCATCTGCAAATTTGATGATTGAGTTGGAGGTGTGCATGGCGTCTCAGTTGTGGGTGAACAGTGAGTACAGGAGAGGGCTGAGAATGTGTTGAGGATCAGCGGAGTGGAGTCAGCGTATATGTCAATGTTATTGTCTGAGGCTACCCGGAACATATCCCAGTCCTCATGATCGAAGCAATCTTGAAGCGTGGAATCTGATTGGTCAGACCAGCGTTGGATAGACCTAAGCATGGGCGCTTCGTGTTTTAGTTTCTGCCTATAGGAGGGGAGCAACAAGATGGAGTCATAGTCAGATTTGCCAAAAGGAGGGCATTGTATGCATCGCAGAAGTTAGAGTAGCAGTGGTCGAGTGTGTTACTTGCTCATGTACTGCAATCGATATGCTGATATAATTTAGGTAGCCTTGTTCTCAGATTAGCTTTGTTAAAATCCCCAGCTATAATAAATGCAGCCTCAGGATATATGGTTTCCAGTTTGCATAAAGTCCAGTGAGGGTTCCTTGATGACCGTCTTGGTATCCACTTGCAGGGGGATATACATGGTTGGGACGATGACCAAGGAGAGTTCTCTTGGGAGATAATACTGTCAGAATTTGATTGTGAGGAATTCTAGGTCAGGTGGACAAAAGAACTTGAGTTCTTGTATGTTGTTACAATTACACCATGAGTTCTTACTCTTGAAACATACACCCCCACCCTTCGTCTTACCAGAGGGATGCTAGTTCCTGTCACGCAATGCGCTGAAAATCCCATTGGCTGTACGGACTCTGACAGCATGTCTCCAGCTAACCACGTCTCTGTGAAACAGAGTATGTTACAATCCCGGGTATATCTCTTTGGAGTGCTACTCTTTCCCTAATTTCGTTGACTTTGTTGACCAGGGACTGGACATTAGCGAGTAATATGCTCTGAAGCGGTGGGTGGTGTGCGTGCACCCGAAGCCTCACTAGGAGACCGCACCCTCTCCTCCGACGGCGTTGTTTTGGGTCAGCCTCTGGAATCAGTTCAAATGCCCTGGGGGTGCAGACTAAGGATCCGCTTTGGGAAAGTCGTATTCCTGGTCGTATTCCTGGTCGTAGTGCTGGTTGTGCTGGTAAATTGATGTCTCTCTGATATCCAATAGTTCTTCCCGGCTATATGTAATAACACTTAAGGTTTTCTGGGCTAGCAATGTAAGAAATAATACACAAAAAGATAAAACACTGCACAATTTCCTAAGGACTTGGAGCGAAGCTGCCTTCTCTATCGGCGCCATCTTGCTCTGGCCATTGATATTCTGACCCACCCTTCTGGCTGAATGGATAGATTAGAACAGCAGTAGACCAGGTTTGGACTTCTCAAGTTTTCCACGGCTACAGTCCGGCTGGTTTACGTTTCTTTGATGGTATGCACTTCATACAGGGTGAGGCTTTAAATAGTGGTCATTCTAGACATAAGTTTTTTATTAAGGCTGTGGCTTTAATAAAATGCATACTTATCTGTCATCTCCTCTCAATTTCAAGAACAGGAATTTTTCAATCAATGACAAAGTTTAGCTGTGTAGTGACCCACTCTCTCACTGTTATACCTAGACCACTAGTTTAGTGCAAAGTCTATGACAACATAGATTTTATAATGAGTTGACAGAACTAGACAACTCTTTTTTTGTTGTTAAATTGTAATTTAAAAAAATACAACTGAACATTCTTAGTCAGCGGGATAACTCATATTCTCAAGTCGAAACAAATTCTTGGAATTCTTTACAGTGCAGTTTAGTTGAGAGTCAATGGCATAGGGAAGGTTTGAAGGATGCATTCCAAACAACAGTAAACAGTTAACCCACTTAGCAGTTCTGGGATTTCTTTAACCCTATCAGGGTGAGATATGACATAGTCTGACTAGTCTAGTCTAGTTCATTATGAGTCTGTTGTCTCCTCTCTGTCATAGTTTACTCAGCTTGTAGAGTTTGCACACCCCTCTCCCTGTTGAGCATCCACAAATAGTAGACCGTCTGTGTGACTGTGCACATGCAATGGTGTGTTTTTAGTCTCTTAGCCTTTTTAACTTTGAACTATTAAACAATTAAATAATACACACAAACACACACATGGACGCATGTGCGGACAGACACGCACACGTACGCACAAACGCACACACGTACAGGAACACCAATACATACAGGAACACATACACAAGACACACACGCGCACCAAATAAGGACTCTTAATCATTGTGACCAGCATTAATCTCTCTGCCCTTGTCAATATTACTCCAACAGTTCAACTGTAGGTGCAATTAAAACTCTAACCCTTTGTTTTTTCACACATCACATCCTGTCAACCAAGTCAAATAAACATTAGACCAGAGGATATGTCCTTATTAGCTGTTCCTAACCCCTATCTACTCTTACTGATTAAACACACATCTCCAGGCTCAACACTTGCTCTTTCTCTCCACCACATAAAAATTGGATAGAGTACGACAGAAAGAGGAGGAGGTGGAATAGTTTTTTTACTTTTCTTTTTCTTGTTATTTTAGGGTTAAGCTAGGAGTCAGAGTTACTGATGTCTTAGTGGAGAGTTGAAGAGGGTCACAGCTCTCTAACCCTGCAGTGTGTGTGTGTGTGTGTGTGTGTGTGTGTGTGTGTGTGTGTGTGTGTGTGTGTGTGTGTGTGTGTGTGTGTGTGTGTGTGTGTGTGTGTGTGTGTGTGTGTGTGTGTGTGTGTGTGTGTGTGTGTGTGTGTGTGTGTGTGTGTGTGCATGCGTGCGTGCGTGAGTCTCCTGCCTGGCAGTAATGTGGTGGGCGACGACAGATCACTTCATATTTTAGACACGCAGGGAGAGGCCAATTACTTAAACCATGACAGATTGTCTCAGCATAACACTCACCCTCTATTCTATTTTTTTCTCTCTCTCTCCTGCTCTCTCGTTCTCTCTCGCTCCCTCGTTCAGTGGCTAATGACTTCCTCTTTCTGTCATACTATTGTGTGTGTGTGTGTGTGTGTGTGTGTGTGTGTGTGTGTGTGTGTGTGTGTGTGTGTGTGTGTGTGTGTGTGTGTGTGTGTGTGTGTGTGTGTGTGTGGGGGTGACAGTACCATCTGTCTGGTTGCTGTGCCCCTTGCCCTGCCCAGCTGGTGACTTGTGGGTAATGGGAGAGGACTTCCTTATCTTCCTCTCCCTCCTTCCTGATTAGTATGCTACTGACACACACACACACACACACACACACACACACACACACACACACACACACACACACACACACACACACACACACACACACACACACACACACACACACACACACACACACACACACACACACATGCACACACGCTGTCACAGAGAGAGGGAATTCTGTTTGAGGGTGTAAGTCTGCCACAAGCAGTCAGAGGGGAGAGGAGATATTCACAGTGTGAAGTGAGAGCAGCTTTTCAATGGGTTTGTCTTTGAGGTTAGATACACTGTACGGTAGGATGGTGTGTGTGTGTGTGTGTGTGTGTGTGTACAGTGCCTTCAGAAAGTATTCACACCCCTTGACTTTTTCCAAATTTTTGTTGTTTTACAAAAAATTGTCAACGATCTAAACAAAATAAATAAATAAAAATATTAATGGAAAATAAGTATTCAACCCCCTGAGCCAATACATGTTAGAATCACCTTTGGCAGAGAGCTTTGCAAACCTGGCTTTGCAAACAAATTCAACCTGTACAATATTGGCCCATTATTCGTTATACAATATTTGCTATCTCAAGTTGATTGTTGATCATTGCTAGACAGCCATTTTCAAGTCTTGCCATAGATTTTGAAGTCGATTTAAGTCAAAACTTTAACTAGGCAACTTTGGAACATTCAATGTCGTCTTGGTAAACAACAGTGTATATTTGGCTTTGTCTTTTAGGTAATTGCCCTAATGAAAGGTGAATTTTTCTCCCAGTGTCTGTTGGAAAATAGGTTTTTCTCTAGTATTTTGTCTGTGCTTAGCTCTATTCCCTTTCAATAATGATTATCATACATTACACATCTCATATGTATATACTGTATTCTTCACCATCTACTGCATCTTGCCTATGCCACACGCTATCGCTCATCCATATATTTATATATGCATATTTGTATTCATCCCTTTACATTTGTGTGTATTTGTGTGTACAAGGTAGTTGTTGTGAATTTGTTAGATTACTTGTTAGATTTTACTGCATAGTCAGAACTAGAAGGACAAGCATTTCGCTACACTCGCATTAACATCTGCTAACCATGTGTATGTGACCAATACAATTTGATATGATTTGATTTGTTGATCAGTTATCTCCTATCACAGCCATTAAACTCTGTAACTGTTTTAAAATCACCATTGGCCTCCTTTTGAAATCCCTGATTAGTTTCCTTCTGTCACACCCTGACCTCAGAGAGCTTTTTATGTCTCTAATTTGGTTTGGTCAGGGTGTGATTTGGGTGGGCATTCTATGTTCATTTTTCTATGCTTTGGTATTTCTTTGTTTTGGTCGGGTATGGTTCTCAATCAGGGACAGCTGTCTATCGTTGTCTCTGATTGGGAACCATACTTAGGTAGCATTTTCCCACCTGTGTTTTGTGGGTAGTTGTTTTCTGTATAGTTTTCGTTACCTTACAGAACTGTTCGTTTCTCGCTTTTTTATTTTTGTTCTAGTGTTGAGATTTTAATAAATATCATGAACACGTACCACGCTGCGTTTTGGTCCACTTCTTCTTCATCAGACGAGCGTTAAAGAACTACCCGCCACAAGCGGACCAAGCAGCGTGGTATGGAGGAGCAGAGGGTTCAGGATTCGTGGACATGGTAGGAGATACTGGACGGAAATGGACCCTGAATACAGGCTGGGAAATATCGCCGTCCGAGAGAGGAACTGGAGGCAGCTAAAGCTGAGAGGCGGCGATATGAGGCAAGTAGGCGAAGCAGGCACGAGAGGCAGCCCCCCCCAAAAAATTTGTCCCAGGGTATCCTGCGCCGGCTCTGCACACTGTGTCTCCGGTGCGCTGGGACTGCTCAGTGCGTCCTATGCCTGCTCTCCACCCGTGCCGGGCTAAAGTGGGCATTCAGCCAAGTGGAGAGGTGCCATTGTCAAGAACTAGATCTCCAGTGCTCCCCACAGCCCGGTTCATCCTGTGCCTCTAAGGACCAGCCCTCCTGTAGGTCTCCCCAGCCTGGTGGGCCCTGTGGCAGCCCCACGCACCAGGCTGTCTCTGCGTCTCCTCCCTCCAGCGACGCCCTCAGATCCGGAGCCTCCAGCGACGCCTTCCAGTCCGGAGCCCCCAGAGTCGCCCTCCAGTCCGGGGCCCGCAACGAGGGTGCCCAGTCCGGGGTCGGCGGCAAGGGTCCCCGCACTAGAGGCGCCACCAAAGTGGGCCAAGCCAGAGGTGGAGCGGGGTCTATGTCCCGCACCAGAGCCGCCACTGCGGAGAAATGCCCACCCTCCCCTATAGGTTCAGGTTTTGCGGCCGGAGTCCGCACCTTTGGAGGGAGTACTGTCATGCCCTGAACTCAGAGAGCTTTTTATGTCTCTATTTTGGTTTGGTCAGGGTGTGAGTTGGGTGGGCATTCTATGTTAATTTTTCTATGCTTTGGTATTTCTTTGTTTTGGTCGGGTATGGTTCTCAATCAGGGACAGCTGTCTATCGTTGTCTCTGATTGGGAACCATACTTAGGTAGCATTTTCCCACCTGTGTTTTGTGGGTAGTTGTTTTCTGTATAGTTTTCGTTACCTTACAGAACTGTTCGTTTCTCGCTTTTTTATTTTTGTTCTAGTGTTGAGATTTTAATAAATATCATAAACACGCTGCACTTTGGTCCACTTCTTCTTCATCAGACGAGCTTTACAACTTCCTCTCCAGCAACTGACTTAGGAAGGACCCCTGTATCTTTGTAGTGACTGGGTGTATTGATACACCATCCAAAGTGTAATTACAAACTGCACCATGCTCAAAGGGATATTCAATGTGCCCTTCTTTGCGAACCATTGGAAAACCTCCCTGGTTTTTGTGGTTGATTCTGCGCTTGAAATTCACTGCTCGACTGAGGGACCTTAAATATAATTTTATGTGTGGGGTACAGAGATGGGGTAATCGTTTAAAAATCCTGTTAAAGACAGTTATTGCACACAGAGTGAGTCCATGCAACTTATTATCTGACTTATTAAGGAAATGTTTTACTCCTGAAATTATTTAGGCTTGTCATAACAAAGGGGTTGAATACTTCTTGACTCAAGACATTTCAGATGTTCATATTTTATTCATTTGTAAACATTTCTAAAAACATAATTCCACTTTGACATAATGGGGTATTGTGTGCAGAACAGTGATATAAAATCGATTTTGTACTTATTTATTCAGGATGATACACAACAAATTGTGGGAAAAGTCAAGGGGTGTGAATACTTAAAATGTAGAATATTTGTGTGCGTCAGTCATAATCTCTCATCAGCTCTATGAAGATAGGAGGCAGCCATAAAGCCATACAGTATGTCACTATTAATGACAGCATTGAATAAGATACATTATCACATCTCTATATATATACCTCTCTCTCTCTCTCTCTCTCGATCTCTCGATCTCTCTCTCTTTCAATTCAATTCAATTCAAGGGCTTTATTGGCATGGGAAACATGTGTTAACATTGCCAAAGCAAGTGAGGTAGATAATATATAAAGTGAATATATAAAGTGAAATAAACAATAAAAATTAACAGTAAACATTACACATACAGAAGTTTCAAAACAATAAAGACATTACAAATGTCATATTTTATATATATATATATATATATATATATATATATATATATACAGTGTTTTAACAATGTACAAATGGTAAAGGACACAAGATAAAATAAATAAGCATAAATATGGGTTGTATTTACAAAGGTGTGTGTTCTTCACTGGTTGCCCTTTTCTCGTGGTAACAGGTCACAAATCTTGCTGCTGGGATGGCACACTGTGGAATTTCACCCAGTAGATATGGGAGTTTATCAAAATTGGATTTGTTTTTCGAATTCTTTGTGGATCTGTGTAATCTGAGGGAAATATGTCTCTCTGTCTTCCTGTCTTCTCTTGAGAGCCATGTATGTCTACGGCGGCCTTTCTCAATAGCAAGGCTATGCTCACTGAGTCTGTACATAGTCAAAGCTTTCCTTAATTTTGGGTCGGTCACAGTGGTCAGGTATTCTGCCGCTGTGTACTCTCTGTGTAGGGCCAAATAGCATTCTAGTTTGCTCTGTTTTTTTGTTAATTCTTTCCAATGTGTCAAGTAATTATCTTTTTGTTTTCTCATGATTTGGTTGGGTCTAATTGTGCTGCTGTCCTGGGGCTCTGTAGGCTGTGTTTGTGTTTGTGAACAGAGCCCCAGGACCAGCTTGCTTAGGGGACTCTTCTCCAGGTTCATCTCTCTGTAGGTGATGGCTTTGTTGTGGAAGGTTTGGAAATCGCTTCCTTTTAAGTGGTTATAGAATTTAACGGCTCTTTTCTGGATTTTGATAATTAGTGGGTATCGGCCTAATTCTGCTCTGCATGCATTATTTGGTGTTCTACGTTGTACACGGAGGATATTTTTGCAGAATTCTGCGTGCAGAGTCTCAATTTGGTGTTTGTCCCATTTTGTGAAGTCTTGGTTGGTGAGCGGACCCCAGACCTCACAACCATAAAGGGCAATGGGCTCTATGACTGATTCAAGTATTTTTAGCCAGATCCTAATTGGTATGTTGAAATTTATGTTTCTTTTGATGGCATAGAATGCCCTTCTTGCCTTGTCTCTCAGATCGTTCACAGCTTTGTGGAAGTTACCTGTGGTGCTGATGTTTAGGCCAAGGTATGTATAGTTTTTTTGTGTGCTCTAGGGCAACAGTGTCTAGATGGAATTTGTATTTGTGGTCCTGGTGACTGGACCTTTTTTGGAACACCATTATTTTGGTCTTACTGAGATTTACTGTCAGGGCCCAGGTCTGACAGAATCTGTGCATAAGATCTAGGTGCTGCTGTAGGCCCTCCTTGGTTGGTGACAGAAGCACCAGATCATCAGCAAACAGCAGACATTTGACGGATTCTAGCAGGGGGAGGCCGGGTGCTGCAGACTTTTCTAGTGCCCTCGCCAATTCGTTGATATATATGTTGAAGAGGGTGGGGCTTAAGCTGCATCCCTGTCTAACCCCACGACCCTGTGTGAAGAAATGTGTGTGTTTTTTGCCAATTTTAACCGCACACTTGTTGTTTGTGTACATGGATTTTATAATGTCGTATGTTTTACCCCCAACACCACTTTCCATCAGTTTGTATAGCAGACCCTCATGCCAGATTGAGTCGAAGGCTTTTTTGAAATCAACAAAGCATGAGAAGACTTTGCCTTTGTTTTGGTTTGTTTGATTGTCAATTCTCTCTCACTCTCTCTCTCTCTTTCTCTCTCTCCCCTTCTATCTATCTTTATCTCTCTCTCTCACTCTCTCTTTCTCGCGCGCTATCTCTCTCTCTCTTTCTTTATCTTTCTCTCTCTCTCTTTCTTTCTCTCTCTCTCTCTCTCTCTCTCTCTCTCTCTCTTTCTCTCTCTCTCTCTTTCTCTCTCTCTCTCTCTTTCTTTCTCTCTTTTTCTCTCTCTCGCTCTCGCTCTCTCTTTCTCTCTTTCTCTCTCTCTCTCTCTCTCTACATATACATCTCTATTTATCTATCTCTATTTCTCTCTCTATATATATAACTATCTCTCTCTCTATATATTTAACTCTCTTTATATATATATATATAACTCTCTCTATATATAACTCTCTCTATATATATAACTCTCTCTCTATATATAACTCTCTTTATATATATAACTCTCTCTAGTGCTCTCTCTCTATATATAACTCTCTCTCTCTAACTCTCTCTCTATATTTAACCATCTTTATATATATATAACTCTCTCTCTTTCTAACTCTCTCTATATTTAACTCTCTTTATATATATAACTCTCTCTCTCTAACTCTCTCGATATTTAACTCTCTTTATATATATAACTCTCTCTCTCTCTAACTCTCTCTATATTTAACTCTCTTTATATATATAACTCTCTCTCTAACTCTCTCTCTATATCTAACTCTCTTTATATATATATATATAACTCTCTCTCTAACTCTCTCTATATTTAACTCTCTTTATATATATATATAACTCTCTCTCTCTATAACTCTCTCTCTCTCTCTCTCTTTCTCTCAATGTTTACATTGCCAAAGCAAGTGAAATAGAAAATAAGCAAAAGTCTCTCTCGCTCTCTCTACTCGTCTTGTCTCGCCATGTCTCGCCTGCGCCTCATCTGGGGCTCTGATGGGGAGTGACTCTCTCTTTACCCATCTGATTGAAGACAGAAGGACTCCCTCTATCTCTCCTTCTCAGACCCCTCTCTCTCTATCCATCTCATCCCCTCCTTAATCTAACAAACACAAGGCCAGTCTCTCTCTCTCCCCCCCTCCATTGTAATATATCCCAACACATACTGTTACCCTCCCCTATCTTTCCCTCTCTTTTCTCTCTCCCTCCTTCAGTGCATAGAATCATTGAATTACCGCTCCTAGCTGTGTTGGCTGGCTGTTGAATGCCTTCCTCTCACAGACTGTAGGAAACAATTTACCCTGAGAGACACACACACAAACACAAACACAAACACAAACATATATACACACACACACACACACACACAACACATAGGCATACACATACCAACACATAGGCATACACATATACATACACACACACACACACACACACACACACACACACACACACACACACACACACACACACACACACACACACACACACACACACACCAACACATAGGCATACACATATACATACACATACACACACACACACACATACACACACACACACACTTTACGTTGGCAGGTCTTTCTTTTTTTAGTAATATTTAATTTTATTTATTTATTGACAATAAGCAAAAACACACATTGATAAAATAGACAACTTAACATTTACATACATTTCAACAAACATTAATGAAATCACAGTTGCTCAGACCCATCCCCCCGTATCTACACCCAATGCTGTTTCTAATACTTGCAAGACTCTGCCCCATATGACTTTAGATTGTGTTATGTTGATTCTGTCTGTAGCCCCCGCAAAAAAGCATTTGATACTTCCATTCTCAGAACATTTGAGTATCGTTTGACTTCCAGTATTTAAGCAATAGCTTCTTCAATATACAGTGGGGCAAAAAAAGTATTTAGTCAGCCACCAATTGTGCAAGTTCTCCCACTTAAAAAGATGAGAGAGGCCTGTCATTTTCATCATAGGTACACTTCAACTATGACAGACAAAATGAGAAGAAAAATCCAGAAAATCACATTGTAGGATTTTTAATGAATTTATGTGCAAATTATGGTGGAAAATAAGTATTTGGTCACCTACAAACAAGCAAGATTTCTGGCTCTCACAGACCTGTAACTTCTTCTTTAAGAGGCTCTTCTGTCCTCCACTCGTTACCTGTATTAATGGCACCTGTTTGAACTTGTTATCAGTATAAAAGACACCTGTTCACAACCTCAAACAGTCACACTCCAAACTCCACTATGGCCAAGACCAAAGAGCTGTCAAAGGACACCAGAAACAAAATTGTAGACCCGCACCAGGCTGGGAAGACTGAATCTGCAATAGGTAAGCAGCTTGGTTTAGGAAATGGAAGACATACAAGACCACTGATAATCTCCCTCGATCTGGGGCTCCATGCAAGATCTCAACCCGTGGGGTCAAAATGATCACAAGAACGGTGAGCAAACATCTCAGAACCACACGGGGGGACCTAGTGAATGACCTGCAGAGAGCTGGGACAAAGCCTACCATAAGTAACACACTACGCCGCCAGGGACTCAAATCCTGCAGTGCCAGACATGTCCCCCTGCTTAAGCCAGTACATGTCCAGGCCCGTCTGAAGTTTGCTAGGGAGCATTTGGATGATCCAGAAGAAGATTGGGAGAATGTCATGTGGTCAGATGAAACCAAAATATAACTTTTTGGTAAAAACTCAACTCGTCGTGTTTGGAGGACAAAGAATGCTGAGTTGCATCCAAAGAACACCATACCTAGTGTGAAGCATGGGGGTGGAAACATCATGCTTTGGGGCTGTTTTTCTGCAAAGGGACCAGGATGACTGATCCGTGTAAAGGAAAGAATGAATGGGGCCATGTATCGTGAGATTTTGAGTGAAAACCTCCTTCCATCAGCAAGAGCATTCAAGAGGAAACGTGGCTGGGTCTTTCAGCATGACAATGATCCCAAATACACCGCCCGGGCAACGAAGGAGTGGCTTCGTAAGAAGCATTTCAAGGTCCTGGAGTGGCCTAGCCAGTCTCCAGATCTCAACCACATAGAAAATCTTTAGAGGGAGTTGAAAGTCCGTGTTGCCCAGCAACAGCCCCAAAACATCACTGCTCTAAAGGAGATCTGCATGGAGGAATGGGCCAAAATACCAGCAACAGTGTGTGAAAACCTTGTGAAGACTTACAGAAAATGTTTGACCTCTGTCATTGCCAACAAAGGTTATATAACAAAGTATTGAGATAAACTTTTGTTATTGACCAAAATACTTATTTTCCACCATAATTTGCAAATAAATTCATTAAAAATCCTACAATGTGATTTTCTGGATTTTTTTCCTCATTTTGTCTGTCATTAGTTGAAGTGTACCTATGATAAAAATTACAGGCCTCTCTCATCTTTTTAAGTGGGAGAACTTGCACAATTGATGGCTGACTAAATACATTTTTGCCCCACTGTAGGTGACAAAAATAATATTGTCCTACCCATTGGGTATCTCACCGCACATTCATATGCAAATAGACAGATTAAAAGTACATTTACATTGGAAAACTTCTGACGGCTAGCTTTCTAACTCTGCCCATAACTTTTGGACTTTATCGCACTCCCAGAAGGGATGAATTATGGAGTCCTTGTTGGTTTTACACTTCAGACTCTGGGTGGCAGGTCTTTCCAGAGTTCACAGAATTCCCTCTCCTCATCGGAGCCCTGGGAATAACAACACACGGATTAGCCTGCCACTTCATCCCGTTAACACAGGGGCTGGAGGGTAGGAAGGATGTATGGTATTTGAGAGAGAGAGAGAGAGAGTGTGTGTGTGTGTGTGTGTGTGTGTGTGTGTGTGTGTGTGTGTGTGTGTGTGTGTGTGTGTGTGTGTGTGTGTGTGTGTGTGTGTGTGTGTCTGACCCCACTCTAACACTGACAGGCCAGGATAACCACACTGTGTCTTTTGTCTACACCATGGAAGTCATCGATCACCTTGTAATGAAGAAGTTAAATATCTATCCACAATTTACAGCCCAACATCGCCTTTTCCTTTCTCTCTTTCTCTCTTTCTCTCTTTCTCTCTTTCTCTCTTTCTCACACTGCAGCATTTTTGAAAGGTTTCCCTCTTTTTCTCTCCCTTTACTACAGAAACACAGACAATACATGATGGACCACTCATTTCATCTCACTGCTTTTCAGTTGTTCAACCTCTTTTCTTATCCCTCCTTCTTTGTTTTTGCTCTTTCTCTTTTTTGTTTTCTCTCTCCTTGGTGATTGTCCTCCCTATAGGGTTGAGGTATTCATCAAGTGGGCGTGGCCTAATTAATGACCTCCTACTGCTGTTGTAATGGGCTGTTAAATACAAACTGCTTTACAACGTCTCATCATTACATTATCACACACACACACACGCACGCACGCATACACACACGCACACACACGCACGGACGCACGCGCACGCACATGCACGTAAACACACACACACACACGCACACAGGGTTAGTCCTTTAGTTCTTTACACACATTGGATGAATAACAGTCCAATGAACAGAGACTTTATCAGTCCAGCTCTGTAGCTGTTCCAACCAAGCCATTGTCTGCATGGCTGAGAGGGAAGTCACCAATCTGTAGCAGTAGTAACACTTCATATGACATGATGGATGGAGAGAGGGGTGAAGAGAGAAAAGAGAGAGGGTGAGAGAGAAAATTGAGATGTGTGGACAGAGAAAAGAGAGAGGAGTAGAGAGTGTGAAAGGAGATGGACATGTATAGGTTGTTTATAAGGCACAGGATAGTTCATGTGTAGGTTGTGCGACAAGTCTGTGTGGGTGCATTCGTGCATGCAAGTGTGTGTGCGTGAGCGTGCATGTGTGTGTGTCAGCAGAATAGAGGTCAACAGTGCCCTCCTTCACTTTCATCACCTCATCATTAGTGTTCCATGGTCTGAAGACAGACTGGAGGGTGAAAGAGAGAGAGGGAGGGGTGCTTGAAGAAAGAAAGAGAGAGAGAGAGAGAAATGGAAGGGGGTGGGAGAGAGAGGGATACAAAGAGGGAGAAAGAGTGTGGCAGAGAAAGGGAGAGAAGAGAGTGAGATATGAGGGACAGGACAGAGAGAGCGAGTGAGCGAGCAAGAGAAAGAGAGAATGAGAGAGAGAGAGAGAGAGAGAGAGAGAGAGAGAATGGGAGAGAGACGTGCACCTCAATATTCTCAGCTAGAACATTGACCAGCTGGTAAAGAGGTTGAACCTGTCTCCTCTAGTATGCTTGGCCTAAAGTCAATGATCTACAAACACGCAGAAGCAATTCCCCATGACAGTGCCATGATGGATTAGCTATGTTAATTCAGCCATTACAACACAAACATCCCAATCAGTGCAGTATGGTAAAGTCATCCACTACTAACATAGGAGCAGTATGGTTTAGATATCTACGGTGTAGCTATCACTATGTGGACAAGAAGGCAGAGAACAAACAGCCTGGGTTACTATGCATGAGACTCTACCTGTCTTTTGGGGGTTTAGGTCATGTTATCTGTCTGACAAATGTTTCCAAAAGCACTATTCAAATATTGTTTCATTGATTGATATGTTTTTGGGGTGGCAGAGCTGCTGGTTTCTGTGTGTGTGTGTGTGTGTGTGTGTGTGTGTGTGTGTGTGTGTGTGTGTGTGTGTGTGTGTGTGTGTGTGTGTGTGTGTGTGTGTGGGTGTGTGTGTGTGTGTGTGTGTGTGTGTGTGTGTGTGTGTGTGTGTGTGCGTGCGTGTGTGTGTGTGTGCGTGCGTGCGTGTGTGTGTGTGTGTGTGTGTGTGTGTGTGTGCGTGTGTGTGTGTGTGTGCACGCCTGCATGTGAATCAGAGAGATATGGACAGAGAAGGTGAGAGTGGGGGATAGACATCTCTCTACCCAACCTCATTAAATTAAACCATATTATGAATTTAAAAACCTCTGTTGAAATAGACGATCTTTGTTCATTCAAATCGACCCAGTACCCTGACCTCCTGTCTATTAAAACAAGAAGGCAAATAAACAAACCAAGGCAGATAAATTATGCTCATTCACACAAACAAAACAATATGTACAATTCTCCAGAGGTTCAACGAATGCAAATTCATATTACACAAGACAAATAATAATAGGAAGTCAAAGCATTGTTCATCAGTTCATTCTTTTATATGTTTATCTGTTGTTCCAACGAGCCAGTAGCGCTTTTTTTCTTCCGAAAAAGTGGTGTTTTCTCCTCTGAACCTGCCCCTTGTTATATCTATCTATCTACAGTGGGGCAAAAAAAGTATTTAGTCAGCCACCAATTGTGCAAGTTCTCCCACTTAAAAATATGAGAGAGGCCTGTAATTTTCATCATAGGTACGCTTCAACTATGACAGACAAAATTTGAAAAAAATCAAGAAAATCACATTGTAGGATTTTTAATGAATTTATTTGCAAATTATGGTGGAAAATAAGTATTTGGTCAATAACAAAAGTTTATCTCAATACTTTGTTATATACCCTTTGTTGGCAAAGACAGAGGCCAAACGTTTTCTGTAAGTCTTCACAAGGTTTTCACACACTGTTGCTGGTATTTTGGCCCATTCCTCCATGCAGATCTCCTCTAGAGCAGTGATGTTTTGGGGCTGTTGCTGGGCAACATGGACTTTCAACTCCCTCTAAAGATTTTCTATGGGGTTGAGATCTGGAGACTGGCTAGGCCACTCCAGGACCTTGAAATGCTTCTTACGAAGCCACTCATTCGTTGCCCGGGCGGTGTGTTTGAGATCATTGTCATGCCGAAAGAACCAGCCACGTTTCATCTTCAATGCCCTTGCTGATGGAAGGAGGTTTTCACTCAAAATCTCACGATACATGGCCCCATTCATTCTTTCCTTTACACGGATCAGTCGTCCTGCTTCCCTTTGCAGAAAAACAGCCCCAAAGCATGACGTTTCCACCCCCATGCTTCACAGTAGGTATGGTGTTATTTGGATGCAACTCAGCATTCTTTGTCCTCCAAACACGACGAGTTGAGCTTTTACCAAAAAGTTCAATTTGGTTTCATCTGACCATATGACATTCTACCAATCTTCTTCTGGATCATCCAAATGCTCTTTAGCAAACTTCAGATGGGCCTGGACATGTACTGGCTTAAGCAGGGGGACATGTCTGGTACTGCAGGATTTGAATCCCTGGCGGCGTAGTGTGTTACCGATGGTAGGCTTTGTTACTTTGGTCCCAGCTCTCTGCAGGTCATTCACTAAGTCCCCCCGTGTGGTTCTGGGATTTCTGCTCACCGTTCTGGTGATCATTTTGACCCCACGGGGTGAGATCTTGCATGGAGCCCCAGATCGAGGGAGATTATCAGTGGTCTTGTATGTCTTCCATTTCCTAATAATTGTCCCACAGTTGATTTCTTCAAACCAAGCTGCTTACCTATTGCAGATTCAGTCTTTCCAGCCTGGTGCAGGTCTACAATTTTGTTTCTGGTGTCCTTTGGTCTTGGCCATAGTGGAGTTTGGAGTGTGACTGTTTGAGGTTGTGGACAGGTGTCTTTTATACTGATAACAAGTTCAAACAGGTGCCATTAATACAAGTAACGAGTGGAGGACAGAGGAGCCTCTTAAAGAAGAAGTTAGAGGTCTGTGAGAGCCAGAAATATTGCTTGTTTGTAGGTGACCAAATACTTATTTTCCACCATAATTTGCAAATAAATTCATAAAAATCCTACAATGTGATTTTCTGGAATATTTTTCACATTTTGTCTGTCATAGTTGAAGTGTACCTATGATGAAAATTACAGGCCTCTCATCTTTTTAAGTGGGAGAACTTGCACAATTGGTGGCTGACTAAATCCTTTTTCCCCCACTGTATACAGTATATCTGACATGTCAGGGGGGATCGTGACTGCTGTCTCTGTGCTCTGATAGGGCCCTGGAGCTGCCCATCACAGACCTGTCGTTTGATGACTGCCAGCTGAGCCTAGCAAAGGACCCAATGCGTGTCCCTAGCAACAGCAGCCTACTGCAGTTCAATAGACTAGCGAAGGCTCTATCTATCTATCTATCTATCTATCTATCTATCTATCTATCTATCTATCTATCTATCTATCTATCTATCTATCTATCTATCTATCTATCTATCTATCTATCTATCTATGTGTCTATCTATGTATCTATCTATGTATCTATATATCTAATCAATTCAATTCAAGGGACTTTATTGGCATGTTAACATTGCCAAAGCAAGTGAAGTAGATAATATACAAAAGTGAAATAAACAATACAAATAAACAGTCAACATCACACTCACAGAAGATCCAAAATAGTAAAGATATTACAAATGTCATATTATGTCTATATACAGTGTTGTAACGATGTGCAAATGGTTAAAGTACAAAAGGGAAAATAAATAAACATAAATACAATGTGATTTTCTGGAATATTTTTCACATTTTGTCTGTCATAGTTGAAGTGTACCTATGATGAAAATTACAGGCCTCTCATCTTTTTAAGTGGGAGAACTTGCACAATTGGTGGCTGACTAAATCCTTTTTCCCCCACTGTATACAGTATATCTGACATGTCAGGGGGGATCGTGACTGCTGTCTCTGTGCTCTGATAGGGCCCTGGAGCTGCCCATCACAGACCTGTCGTTTGATGACTGCCAGCTGAGCCTAGCAAAGGACCCAATGCGTGTCCCTAGCAACAGCAGCCTACTGCAGTTCAATAGACTAGCGCGAAGGCTCTATCTATCTATCTATCTATCTATCTATCTATCTATCTATCTATCTATCTATCTATCTATCTATCTATCTATCTATCTATCTATCTATCTATCTATCTATCTATCTATCTATCTATCTATCTATCTATCTATCTATCTATCTATCTATCTATCTATCTATCTATCTATCTATCTATCTATCTATAGTATATACAGTATATATATCTATGTGTCTATCTATGTATCTATCTATGTATCTATATATCTAATCAATTCAATTCAAGGGACTTTATTGGCATGTTAACATTGCCAAAGCAAGTGAAGTAGATAATATACAAAAGTGAAATAAACAATACAAATAAACAGTCAACATCACACTCACAGAAGATCCAAAATAATAAAAATATTACAAATGTCATATTATGTCTATATACAGTGTTGTAACGATGTGCAAATGGTTAAAGTACAAAAGGGAAAATAAATAAACATAAATATGGGTTGTATTTACAATGGTGTTTGTTCTTCATGGTTGCCCTTTTCTTGTGGCAACAGGTCACAAATCTTGCTGCTGGGATGGCACACTGTGGTATTTCACCCAGTAGATATGGAAGTTTATCAAAATTGGATTTGTTTTCGAATTCTTTGTGGATCTGTGTAATCTGAGGGAAATATGTCTCTAATATGGTCATACATTGGGCAGGAGGTTAGGAAGTGCAGATCAGTTTCCACCTCATTTTGTGGGCAGTGAGCACATAGCCTGTCTTCTCTTGAGAGTCATGTCTGCCTACTGAGGCCTTTCTCAATAGCAAGGCTATGCTCACTGAGTCTGTACATAGTCAAAGCTTTCCTTATGTTTGGGTCAGTCACAGTGGTAAGGTATTCTGCCACTGTGTACTCTGTTTAGGGCTATCTACAGTATCTATCTATCTATCTATCTATCTATCTATCTATCTATCTATCTATCTATCTATCTATCTATCTATCTATCTATCTATCTATCTATCTATCTATCTATCTATCTATCTATCTATCTATCTATCTATCTATCTATCTATCTATCTATCTATCTATCTATCTATCTATCTATCTATCTATCTATCTATCTATCTATCTATCTATCTATCTGTCTGTCTGTCTGTCTATCTATCTATCTGTCTGTCTATCTGTCTATCTATCTATCTATCTATCTATCTATCTATCTATCTATCTATCTATCTATCTATCTATCTATCTATCTATCTATCTATCTATCTATCTATCTATCTATCTATCTATCTATCTATCTATCTATCTATCTATCTATCTATCTATCTATCTATCTATCTATCTATCTATCTATCTATCTATCTATCTATCTATCTATCTATCTATCTATCTATCTATCTATCTATCTATCTATCTATCTATCTATCTATCTATCTACAGACACTGGACAGAGGAACTCTGCCTAGAAGGCCAGCATCCTGGAGTCGCCTCTTAACTGTTGATGTTGAGACTGGTGTTTTGCGGGTACTATTTAATAAAGCTGCCAGTTGAGGACTTGTGAGGCGTCTGTTTCTCAAACTGGACACTCTAATGCACTTGTCCTCTTGCTCAGCTGTGCACCGGGGCCTCCCACTCCTCTTTCTATTCTGGTTAGGGCCAGTTTGCTCTGTTCTGTGAAGGGAATAGTACACAGCGTTGTACGAGATCTTCCGGTTCTTGGCAATTTCTCACATGGAATTGCCTTCCTTTGTCAGAACAAGAATAGACTGACGAGTTTCAGAAGAAAGTTCTTTGTTTCTGGCTAATTTGAACCTGTAATCGAACCCACAAATGCTGATGCTCCAGATACACAACTAGTCCATTTTATCTACTGTATCTATCTACAGTATCTATCTATCTACAGTATCTATCTATCTACAGTATCTATCTATCTATCTATCTATCTATCTATCTATCTATCTATCTATCTATCTATCTATCTATCTATCTATCTATCTATCTATCTATCTATCTATCTATCTATCTATCTATCTATCTATCTATCTATCTATCTATCTATCTATCTATCTATCTATCTATCTATCTATCTATCTATCTATCTAGTATATATATATATATATATATATATAAAACGTACCATGAATATATGAGGGTCAGCAGGTAGCCTAGCGGTTATCACATTGGGAAAGTAACTGAACGGTTGCTATTTCAAATCCCAGGGCTGACAAGGTCAAAATCTGTCGATGTGCCCATGAGCAAGGCACTTAACGCTATCTTCTCCAGGATCGCCATTGATAATGGCAGACCCTGGCCATGACCCAATCCCCGAGGGTGTCTCAGGGAGAGTTTGGATATGCAAAAAACACTTTTCCAATTCACATGTGTAAAATACACACTTGAACATGTGTGAAATAAGACAATTATAATCACCCATCTAATTATTATTATATAAAAGTACATTGCGAGCCATAGCATATGCTTACAGTATGTAAGCCCTACCAACCAGTGCTCCCGCACACTGGCTAACAGGGCTATCTGCATTGTGTCCCACCACCCGCCAACCCCTCTTTTACGCTACTGCTGCTCTCTGTTCATCATATATGCATAGTCACTTTAACCACACCTACATGTACATACTACCTCAATAAGTCTGACTAACCGGTGTCTGTACATAGCCTTGCTACTCTTTTTTCAAATGTCTTTGTACTGTTTTTTTATTTATTTACTTACCTACACACACATACCTTTTTTTTCCCGCACCATTGGTTAGAGCCTGTAAGTAAGCATTTCACTGTAAGGTTTACACCTGTTGTATTCGGCGCACGTGACAAATAAACTTTGATTTGATTTGATTTGAAAAATAACAACTTTTTTTTTTATCCAAGGACATTACATGTCTTAATTTGAGCCAGTCTGCTACAGCAGGGAAAGAATCCTGCAGCAACAGGAAATGTGAATTATTATATGGATTATAATTCATTGACATTTTTGTACAGGTTGATACATTTTTCATAAGTCTGACATTTGCATTTCCTGCTGTGCAGAAAAATTCTCAGCATCAAAAGAGTGATCAAATTAAGACATCAATTATGTGGAATAGTGCACAGAGTAAAGCACTGCATGAAAAGAGGGATATCCAGGTACGTGTTGATAATTAGTACATGCACACATGCACACACACACACACACACACACACACACACACACACACACTTCCTCCTCACCAAAAGTCGACCCCACTTAAAGATATGGGGGGTGGGTTGCTGGGTTGTTTAGCCCGTATGTGCTGTGTAGTGATGG
>NW_024609832.1:1325000-1327500 GCF_018296145.1 Oncorhynchus tshawytscha
TCAGGTGTGTGTGTGTCAGGTGTGTGTGTGTAAGGTGTGTGTGTGTAAGGTGTGTTTTGGTCAGGTGTGTGTGTGTAAGGTGTGTGTGTGTGTAAGGTGTGTTTTGGTCAGGTGTGTGTGTGTAAGGTGTGTTTTGGTCAGGTGTGTGTGTGTAAGGTGTGTTTTGGTCAGGTGTGTGTGTGTAAGGTGTGTTTTGGTCAGGTGTGTGTGTGTAAGGTGTGTTTTGGTCAGGTGTGTGTGTGTAAGGTGTGTTTTGGTCAGGTGTGTGTGTGTAAGGTGTGTTTTGGTCAGGTGTGTGTGTGTAAGGTGTGTTTTGGTCAGGTGTGTGTGTGTAAGGTGTGTTTTGGTCAGGTGTGTGTGTGTAAGGTGTGTTTTGGTCAGGTGTGTGTGTGTAAGGTGTGTTTTGGTCAGGTGTGTGTGTAAGGTGTGTTTTGGTCAGGTGTGTGTGTGTAAGGTGTGTTTTGGTCAGGTGTGTGTGTGTAAGGTGTGTTTTGGTCAGGTGTGTGTGTGTAAGGTGTGTTTTGGTCAGGTGTGTGTGTAAGGTGTGTTTTGGTCAGGTGTGTGTGTGTAAGGTGTGTGTGTGTGTCAGGTGTGTGTGTGTAAGGTGTGTGTGTGTAAGGTGTGTTTTGGTGTGTGTGTGTGTGTGTTTTGGTCAGGTGTGTGTGTGTAAGGTGTGTTTTGGTCAGGTGTGTGTGTGTAAGGTGTGTTTGGTCAGGTGTGTGTGTGGTGTGTGTGTGTGTAAGGTGTGTTTTGGTCAGGTGTGTGTGTGTGTGTGTGTGTGTAAGGTGTGTGTGTGTAAGGTGTGTGTTTGGTGTGTGTGTAAGGTGTGTGTGTGTAAGGTGTGTTTTGGTCAGGTGTGTGTGTGTAAGGTGTGTTTTGGTCAGGTGTGTGTGTGTAAGGTGTGTTTTGGTCAGGTGTGTGTGTGTAAGGTGTGTTTTGGTCAGGTGTGTGTGTAAGGTGTGTGTGTGTAAGGTGTGTTTTGGTCAGGTGTGTGTGTGTAAGGTGTGTTTTGGTCAGGTGTGTGTGTGTAAGGTGTGTGTGTGTAAGGTGTGTTTTGGTCAGGTGTGTGTGTGTAAGGTGTGTTTTGGTCAGGTGTGTGTGTGTAAGGTGTGTTTTGGTCAGGTGTGTGTGTGTAAGGTGTGTTTTGGTCAGGTGTGTGTGTGTAAGGTGTGTTTTGGTCAGGTGTGTGTGTGTAAGGTGTGTTTTGGTCAGGTGTGTGTGTGTAAGGTGTGTTTGGTCAGGTGTGTGTGTGTAAGGTGTGTTTTGGTCAGGTGTGTGTGTGTGTGTGTTTTGTCAGGTGTGTTTTGGTCAGGTGTGTTTTGGTCAGGTGTGTGTGTGTAAGGTGTGTGTGTGTAAGGTGTGTTTTGGTCAGGTGTGTGTGTGTAAGGTGTCAGTCTGACCTCCAATAGATGAACTGGGAATATAACACAGAGAAAAGAATGGAGCCTCATTATACAAGACAACTCTTTGTGTCTGTCTGCAAATCCACAAAACACATTTAATGATCTAAATATATTCTCTCTCTTCTCTCTCTCTCTTCTCTCTCTTCTCTTCAACAGAGGAGAGAAGAGCAATATTGTAATATTGTAATAAAATATTCACAGGTTGGTGAAATGAAATTCCACATCAAACGATGGAAAAGTTATCCTGTTGATATTTGCCTTTTCCAGATGGGAATGTTAATGTTTTTCCGCTCCGGGTGGGAATTCCTATGGAAAATAAGCAGGTGTTTCACGGACTGAGGGAAAGGTGGGAATACTTCTCCATCTGTCCATTCAGAGGAGGGAGAGAGGTGACTTTAGTCAGAGGAAGCGTAGCTCTTCACCGGGATACTAATGTACCGGAAAACCTTCCGCTGTGGAATTCTTCTGTGGAATTCCCATTTGCCACATACAGGCTGTGTGTGTCTAGTTCCCCTAGCAGTTTCCCCACAATTCCCACCCATCTTGTCTGTGTCTGGTATCCTGTGCTATAACTGGTGTGTGTGTTTGTGTTTGTGTGTCATGCGTGCATTTATGTGTGTGGAAAATATGGGACAGTGATATCCCTCCATGTCAGTTTTACAGCAATCTGCCATCACGCACACACACACACACACACACACACACACACACACACTCCCACACAAATACACATTTACACACAAACACACAGCTACACAAACACACACACTCGGGGGAATAGAATGCTGGATAAACGCCAGCCAAGCCTCATTAGCCTCTTGCTGTGCTTTTAGAGAGAGAGAGAGAGAGAGAGAGAGAGAAAGAGGAAGAAAGGGAGAGAAAGAGAGAGAGGGGGGTTGGGGAGGGGAAGAGCGAGAGAGGGAGAGAGAGAGAGAGGGAGAGAGAGAGGGAGGGAGAGGGAGGAGAGAGAGGGAGAGAGAGGAGGGAGAGAGAGAGAGGGGAGAGGGGAAGAGAGGGGGGGGGGAGAGAAGGGAGGGAGAGAGGGAAGAGAGAGAGAGGGAGAGAGAGAGGGAGGGGAGAGAGAGAGGAGAGGAGAG
>NW_024609832.1:1330000-1337500 GCF_018296145.1 Oncorhynchus tshawytscha
TAACACACAGACACACACAGATGCATGAGAGAGATCTCTTTAACACACAGACACACACAGATGCATGAGAGAGCTCTCTTTAAATATGCAACGTTTCTTTGTTCTTCTTTTGAAAAATATTGAGCGCAAAAGAGAAATATTTATTAGGCTGACATGTGTATGGTGTGTGTTTAAAGATCACTCTCTCATGCATGTTTTTGTGTGTGTGTGCGCCTGCATGTGTGCATTGGTTTGTGCGTGCTTGCGTGTGTATCCTTTTCCTTCCCCTGTGTATCACCATGGGGACTAGGTGATTATAGATATGAACCCAGCAGTGTGTCCATCATTACCATAGTGTTCCTCCTCTACCCCACTCATCCCGCTCTCCTCCTCTCCTCTCATCTGTCTCTCCGGGGTGAGTTGGCTCCCAGCGCTCCTTAAGTGTTTTAACGTGTTAATAATCATTAGGAGGCTCAGCAGCGAAGTGGCGAGGCGGAGGAGAATGATTGGCTGAACTCTGACCTCTAACCCCTGGGTGGAGAGACTCACATCTCAGACCATCAGGGACCTATTAGTGCTGTCTCTCTCACACACACACACACATACATGCACAGACACACACACACACACTCTGCCACTGCCGCTTAACACCGCCTGTCAATATGGTGTGTGTGTTTATTTTTTTCCTTCTAGTCTACCATACAGTCCTCTCTCTCTCTCTCTCTCTCTCTCTCTCTCTCTCTCTCTCCCTCCCTTACAGCTTCTCTTACCTCTCTCTCTCTCCCTCCCGCTCCCCTTTATCCTTCTATCTCTCCCTCTCTCTCTCACTTCCCCTCTCCCTCCCTTACCGTTTCTCTCACCTTCTCTCTCACCTTCTCTCACCTTCTCTCACCTTCTCTCTCACCTTCTCTCTCACCTTCTCTGACCCTATCTCTCTCTCCCTCCCTCCCGTTTCTCCTTGTCTCTCTCCCTCTCCCTCCCTCTCTCTATCTCTCTCCTCCTCCTCTATGTAGAGATGTTAATTCGTGGTCCGGAGAGACTAGATGAAACACAGCAGAGTTTCTCTCATTAGCTCACACAGATGCTGAGGAGAGTGGGCTTGAATAACAATGTGTGTGTGTGAGTGTGTGCCGAGTGTGTGTGTTGGGAGGGAGAGTTGTGTGTGTGTGTGTGCGTGCGTTTGGGGTTGTGAGTGTGGGTGTCTGTGAGTGGCAGTTTGCTCTCAAACTGAAGCAACCTAAATATATTTGACAGGAATAATGAATATGAATATTTATCACCAAAACAGTGATGTCATAGTATATAATGCTCATAGAGCCTGCCTATGATCAACGTTCCCTCTAAGCTGCATGCGTGCCAGGGGTGCAGCTCCCCAGGGACTGCTGCCCAGAGGAAACATCAGCCCGCACAGAGTAGCACGAGACTGAATTTCACTCAACTTTCTAGTTTTCCCCCTTCGTTAACACTATCAATGTTTCCCTTTACTGTAGGAAGTGTGATCGAATCATCGCAATATTAGCCACGTTCAATGCAAAGTACCGAAACAAAACAAAAATATGCAAGACTTAGTATGCAAAACTATATATGCAAAAGATTTGTTTTAGGCAGAACATATCGGAGGAGGATTCTATTGCATTGACACATAACCAATCAGAGCTGCAGTAGGCCGATATGAAAATAGACCATTGCCATACATGGATCTGTGTCATTCACTTTGAACTGGACTGTGTTTACAGCATGAGAGGTCATAAGTAGATGCGCTGCATGTAGCTACATTTGTTCATATCCTTAGCTGTTTAGTGATTTATTAGTACAGTTATAGATCATTTGTAGTCAGCAATCGGGGAGAGATAAGTGCAAGCATTTCGCTACACTCGCATTAACATCTGCTAACCATGTGTATGTGACAAATAAAATTTGATTTGATTTGATTTGATTTGAAGTGGATAAACCGGTTAATGTCAAGCCCTGCATGTTTTTTCATAAGTATCATGGAATGTAGACCTATGCTGAACACCACACATTGGCTGCTACTGTAGGCTGAATGATAACAGCTATTTACATGTTAAAATGTTATGGGATGCATTTTCTCCAGTGTTTTTATGGTAGGCCACTCTGGTGGGCCTACATTACGAACAAATAGCCACAGTAGCCTACTTGACGACTGTCTGCAACTGCAACTTAATGCGGGTACAGCCTCAGTGTTCATAGTAAAACACGTGCTGGAAGTTGCACAGAATTTTTACAACGTTCAAGTTTTCGCTCAGCGGACCAGACATTTGCACAGTGCCTACATTTCTTTTAGGGAACCTTGCTTATGATACCAGTAGAAATCCTAAATAAATGTCATACTGGAACAGAAAACGGCACTAAGAAAGAGAGGAATATGATAGATAATTAATATATTACTATATGTTACTTGTGGAAAAGTAATATTATATTTTATAATGATATTGTTTAGCAGACACTTTTATCCAGAGTCACTGACAGTACAATCAGTGCTTACCTTTTTGGATGTGATCCCTGCTGCAATTGAACCTAAAACATTGGCGTTGCTAGTGTAAGAGTGTTGCTTCCGTCTCTCTCCTCACCCCTACCTGGGCTCGAACCAGGGACTCTCTGCACACATCGACAACAGTCACCCTCAATGAATCGTTACCTATCACTCCACAAAGGCCGCGGCCCTCAGAGCAAGGGAAACAACTACTTCAAGGTCTCAGAGCGAGTGACGTCACCGATTGACACACTATTAGTACGCACCCTGCTAACGAGCTAGCCACTTCACAACGGTTACACAGAGCACCATGTTCTTACCCACAGAGCCACACAGGATCATATACTGTATACACGTAGGGCTGGATATAGCCAAGACAGATCCATTCTGTATGTTGACCAGACGATGATAGTCTATATAGGAAGGGAAGTAGTTTCTTTCAGACATGACTTCACCGAATATATCTATATATTATGTTGATATGTGATTCACAGTTAAACCTCAGCTCTCCCTATCTCCTGACCTCTGACCTAGAACTACTCTACATCATTTAATACTCCTCTCAATAGGATCCCAGTGCACACGTTAGGTAAATTAATAATCACATTCTTTAATCATAGCAGGGATATGACACTCACACACACACTCAACATGCGCACACACACACACACACACGCACACAGACACACACACGCACGCACACACACACACACACACACACACACACACACACACACACACACACACACACACACACACACACACACACACACACACACAGACACACACACACACACACACACACACTTTAACCCAGAGATCAGTGTGAGTGGAGGGTAATATAATATTAATAGACAGGAGGTTATGAATTCCCCTATCCACTCCAGTCATCTACCCACAGGCTTTAGTTTGCTGCTGGTTTAGTCACACACACACAGTCTCACACAAACACACACACACTTCAGCTGTCCTTCTGCTAAAGCTGAACCATTTCACTCATCTCCCCCTCTCCCTCTCTCCCTCTCTCTCTCTCTCCCTCCCTCTCTCTCCCTCTCTCTGTCTTTCTCTCTTTCTCTCTCTCTATATGTCTCTCTCTCTCTCTCTCTCTCTCTCTCTCTCTCTCTCTCTCTCTCTCTCTCTCTCTCTCTCTCTCTCTCTCTCTCTCTCTCTCTCTCTCTCGGTCTCTCTCTCTGCCCCCTCTCTCTCTCTCTGCCCCTCTCTATCGCTCTCTCTCTCTCTCTCTCTCTCTCTCTCTCTCTCTCTCTCCCTCTCTATCGCTCTCTCTCTCTCCCCCCTCTCTCTCTCTCTCTCCTCTCTCTCTCTCTCTCTCTCTCCCTCTCTCCCTCTCTCCCTCTGCCCTCCCTCCATCTCTCCTCTGGATGCATGGTTGAGGGAAATAGATTAGCCTAAACTGATTTGTGTGAACTAAATATTCTCCTCCATCAGTCCATCAGTCTCCTACTTTTATCCTTCTACCCCTCCTTTCTTCCCTCATCTCCAATCCTGTGAAGTGAGGAGAAGCCTGTATAAACGGCCATCTAGGACTGTCACTTTCACTGCGGGCACGTTCTACATTACACTACAGCCAACCACACAACCCCATAATGACATAGCCTCTGAAACGCTACTGAATAAACCACAGAAAGATTACTGTGCTCGATAGTCTTATCATGTCTATCATTTTATATGATTGTTTGTCCACTTGTAGAATTATTACAATGGGTGGTTTTAAATATACATACAGTGCCTTCGGAAATTATTCAGGCCCCTTGACTTTTTCCTCATTTAGTTATGTTACAGCCTTATACTAAAAAAAATATTTTTTTGTCCTCATCAATCTACACACAATACCCCATAATGACAAAGGGAAAACTGTTTTTTTAGAATTTTTGCAAATGTATTAAAAATACAAAACAGAAATACCTTATTTACATAAGTTTAGATGTTTCTACAACTTGATTGGAGTCCACCTGTGGTAAATTCAATTGATTGGACATGGGAAAGGCACACACCTGTCTATATAAGGTCCCACAGTTGACAGTACATGTCATAGCAAAAACCAAGCCATGAGGTCGAAGGAATTGTCCGTATAGCTCCGAGACAGGATAGTGTCGAGGCACAGATCTGGGGAAGGGTACCAAAACATTTTTGCAGCATTGATGGTCCCCAAGAACACAGTAGCCTCCATCACTCTTAAATGGAAGGAGTTTGGAACCACCAAGACTCTTCCTAGAGCTGGCCACCCAGCCAAACTGAGCAATCGGGGGAGAAGGGCCTTGGTCAGGTAGGTGACCAAGAACACAATCGTAATTCTGACAGGACTCCAGAGTTCCTCTGTGGAGTTGGGAGAAACTTCCAGAAGGACAACCATCTCTGCAGCACTCCACCAATCAGAAACCTGGCACCATCCCTACGGTGAAGCATGGTGGTGGCATCATTCTGTGGGGATGTTCTTGAGTGGCAGGGACTGGGAAACTAGTCAGGATCAAGGCAAAGGTGAGCAGAGAAAAGTACAGAGAGATCCTTGATGAAAACCTGCTCCAGAGCGCTCAGGTCCTCAGACTGGGGCAAAGGTTCACCTTCCAACAGGACAACGACCCTAAGCACACAGACAAGACAACGCAAGAAGACACGATGCTGTAATCACTGCCAAAGGTGCTTCAACAAAGTACTGTGTAAAGGGTCTGAATACTTATGTTTAAGTAATATTTCAGTTAATTACATTTTTTATAAATGAGCAAAAACGTCTAAAAACCTGTTTTTCCTTGTCATTATGGGGCATTGTGTATAGATTGATTAGGAAAAAAACTAATTTTAGAATAAGGCTGTAACCTAACAAAATGTGGAAGAAGTCAAGGGGTCTGAATACTTTCCGAAGGCACTGTGTTTAAATACATATTTTGTTAACCAAATAAGTAATTATTCATAAATGACCATTTCACCATGTAACTTCTAAAACACCAGGGAAAAATCTGACTTTAAAATAGTCTGTGAGTCCGAAATGCTGCAGAGTCATCTGCCTGTAAAGCAAATATTCTGTAAGCTGATGGTCCCCTGCCTTTCCCCCTGTGGTTCTTAAATCAATGGCCATATCCTGGACATGATAATAATGTCCTGACCTAGACCCCTCACTCCCTCCGGAGATAAGAGAGGAGGAAGTGGAGGACGAAGAGGAGGAGGAGGAGTGAAAATAATGGATTCTTTCCTTCTTTCCCTTTGACTGGCAGCCCTCTGGAGAGAGAGAGAGCGAGGGAGCGAGGGAGAGAGCGAGAGAGAGAGAGACTGGCCTTGTGTCTGTTAGATTAAGAAGAGGAGTCTGAGAAGGAGAGATAGAGGGAGTCCTTCTGTCTTCAATCAGATGGGTAAAGAGAGAATCAGTCCCCATCTTAGCCCCAGATGAGACGCAGGCGAGACGTGGTGAGACAAGACGAGTAGAGGAGAGAGAGGCTGGAGGGCAGCAGTGGGATTTATTATACATATTCTCCTCTCTCTATATCTGTCTCCTTTCTCTCTCTCTCTCTCTCTCTCTCTCTCTCTCTCTCTGTCTCTCTCTCTCTCTCTCATTTTCTCTCTCCCTCTCTTTCTCTCTGGCTCTCTTTCTGTCTCTATAGAGATATGTTATAATGTAATCAAGGGAAACCAGTCAGATTGGGCCCCTTTCTGCAGTGAAGGTAAACAAATACATTTGAATGCATATTTATTTATGATGGAGCAACACACACACAAATAAAAATGCACACTCATACTCAGAATGAACATTTGGGCACACACAAAGAGATAAATCTGTAATTATATATCTTTGCATAATATGATGTTTAAATGCTTAGTGGTTAAATTCTTTTGGGGTGGTAAAATGATTGTCCTCACATTTTTGTCATTTTAATCTGACGTCAGTGACATTGTATCAGCGGCCAAATTGAAGTAAATTAAAACTCTAACTTAATTACACACATATTGGATGAATAACAGGATGTGATGTCATACAGGAAAGGGATGGATTATCTGTCCAGGGTCCAATAATCCCTCCCTATCACATGTCAGATAAAATGTATTATCTGGTGGGTGTGCTTGCGTTTCTGTATCAGGACAGGGGTCCTATGTCTCCGCCCCTTCCTGTGAGCTATGATGAATGTGTCTTTTATTTAAGGGGCTCCTCCTTCACACCCCACAGCTAACCTAAAGAGATGCGTTATTGCCGTGAATTTGGAGGCTAGCTAGCATTCCCTGTATTGAACATTTGGCCCTTTTGGTTCCCTTTGCTATGAGACACTATGATCTGATTGAAAGCCCACTCCAAGGGAAGCATTGAAATGTACTAACTTCACCACACAGTCACTTTTAAAGGATTCATCTGTTGGCTAAATATTACTGTTGTAGATCAATGTTGTTAATATACAATGTAGGAGCAAAACACTGAATGGGTGAAAAAGGGATATATTCCAAAACCTTTAACTGCTAACCTCTATTTTATAATCATTGTAGTCCCGGACAAATGTTGCCAAAACATGTCTGAGTTTTAAAATCTTTGTTCCGTTCAAAAAAACAAACATAAAGTAAAGACATTTTAATTATAGTGCCTTGGTCCTTCAGTTTGTTTTTTACTATCCTCTTGGATAGTAACGACAGTCCTCCTCTGTCACACAGAATCTGTCTGCCACCACCTTGACATAAAGGAGCCGTGGCTGATTTTCTAGTCATCGTAGGGTTGTTTGAGGGGAATATCTACAGCGGTATGTAACCCTAGATCTGGGCTGTGCTGGGTGGAGGGTGGGTCTGGTTAAACTAGGGTTTAGAAAGCTAAGCACAGCCAGATAGAGGGGATCTCCCATCCAAACATCCGCACAGGGCGCTGCTTGTCCCGGTGTGATTTTGGGAAATTTTTCAGAATCTGTCTTAAAACTGATTAAAGGAAAATACAGCTCTAATCCTCGGGAGCGTCTGGGGTCACACAACGTACACACGCGCAAGAACACGAGCACACACATAAACACGCTCGAAAGCATGCATGTATGCACACACACATCCAA